>NW_004798149.1:232009-247499 GCF_000002075.1 Aplysia californica
AAAGGCCCAGCCGGTGGGATCAAGGATCGCTTGTCCGATCGGCAAGCAGTGGTCAAAACTTCACACCTCTCAATTGCTATCCTGTCTGATAATGACATGCGTCAGTCTTACTATAAATCCAATTACCACCAGTGCTTGCCTTTCATAGGACCGTTGTTTGACCTACTAAAAGCAGAAACGTTTGAACATCTCCTTTGATACCACCCTGAGCCCCACCCACCAACACCACCCCTCACTGCCATCATGTAAGAACGAGTCGAGGAACTCTTTTCTCGGCTGGCCGTACGATCAGGGAAGCAGGCATTGGTCAATCTGATTTCACACCTCTGGCTTCTGGCTACCCAGGAAAGTTTGCGTAGTAGCTCGCTACTCTAGCACTCTCACGGGCAGTCGTGAGATTTCACACCCACACTACCCTGACCATCTGCATCGCTCAGGACTCACATGATGGGGTAATATCTACCCCCGAAAAATAGCACCCCTACTCCCCTTCCTCGCCCAGCGGCATGGCCTTAGCGTTAAGTTTAGTGCTGGCAGAACCAAACTTGCGAGTTTTGTTTCAAATCAGGGCTGAGTGGGCAAAACATTTTCCATCTTAGACAGGTGAAACCCTCGGATGGGAGCGGATTTTTCTTTCTGTTTCCGCGTTGGACAGATTTCCGTTTTATACTGGTAATTAAAGAGGAATATATCAAGGGGGGAGTGGGGAGATTCCGTTAAGACAGGTTTCCGTTTTATACAGGTTTCCGTAAAGGCAGGTTAGACTGTATTTATTTCTGATGACCGATTCTAATTGTGTATCCGCCAATTTAGGTCAAACACTTTTTTTGCGCGTCTCAAATTATGTTATGAAATGTAATTTTTCTTATCTTCCAGAACTATTCAAATTTTTTACAGTGATCTTTTTACTTATCATAGCATCCCCAATTGTAATTAGAGAGAATACTCACGTGCACAGTTTTGAAGTGTCGCGTCTCCGTAGTAGCCCGTTCTGCAGTGCTCGCAGGCGAATCCCTCTGTGTTGTAGAGACAGCGCAGACACTCGCCCGTGCTGCCGTCACAGCTGCCCGGATCGTCGGGGTTGATGTTGTTGTTACAGACGCAGGGCTGGCACTGGCCGCCCACCTGGGATGGGTCTCCGTAGTAGTTCTCGATACAAGACTCACAGCTGGCACCTGGGGGGGGGAAGGTGTATGAATTTTTAATTTGAATGAAAGCGTTGTTGCGTCCCCAGGGACACAATTTATAAATTCAGGAGGCTGGTTTCCAACCTTGCCTGTCAGGGCCAACCTGGGATACAACATAAATAATAATAATAGATAGCATTTGTATAGCGCAACAGCAAGCTCTATGCGCTTCACAATCTATACTATTACCCCAGCAGACCTGAGAGCATTATGAAACAACCTCAACTTCCTGGGAAGCATACAGTGCAAGCAGCCATTTATAGGCGCTAAAACACTAACATACTGACAAGATCTTTCGCTATCTATGGCCGGGTACCCATTCTCACCTGGGTGAAGTGAGGAAAATTCGTGTAAAGTGCCTTTCCCAAGGACACAACGTCGGGCCCACGGCTCGGACCCACGAACACGCAACCTCACCACTAGGCCACCGACGCCACATCCCAAAAGAAAGACCAAGATACTCGACAAAAATTCCCCCCCCCCACTCGGTAATCAAACTTGGGTCTCCTGAAAGTGACAGCGAGCAGCCAACTGCAACACCACGGACACCGTTTGAAAGATAGATCTGAAGCCCACAATGAGCTCAGGGCCATTATGGCGATCTTTTAGTTTAATTTTTACAAAGAAGTTTTGAAGCACTTGCAACACAAATAAGTCAAATAAGTATCAAAGATTAGAGGAGTTACCGAGAGGTAACATACAAAGTAAAGAAATACAAAGGAATAGGACGATAGATGTTAGATAGTAAAGAAGGATTAAACCACACTGGAGCACCCGCCAACCGCCCACTTTTTTCTGGTTCTTTTCTACATGGAATCCCAGTTTTAAGTGCAAAGGCTGTTGTTCTACGGTTGATGGGTCTATACTTTTCTTTTAAGAAACTTTCATTTAACTTTAACCAGAACATTTTCCCTTACCTGTGTATCCAGTGCGACAGTTGCAGAAGACTTGCTGAGATCGAGGGTCGAAGCTGCAGGTGTCAGCGTGTTGGGCGGGGCTGCCCGGGCCTCCGGGGCACATGCATGGTCGGCAAGGGATACGAGCACCAATACGAGGGTCTCCATAATAGCCATCTTCACACCTACGTTTGGAGAAATGGAATAGATTTTTTACTGCTTCACCATGCCATTGATCATCAACAAAATCAATAATCAATCATTAAGAATCTAATTTATGGCAGGCAGACTGGTCTTTACATTAAAAACAAAAAGATTGGCAACTATCTGTTAAGTTTAGTTTAGTTTTGGTAAGTTTATCACCTTATCTCCCGCAAACCGCTGCCAGCGGCTCGGGCACATTCTTTTACGACAACTTTGGCGTTATATTACTTTTAGACAATTGCCAAAAACAGGTCTCTATACCGAAAGTTCTTTAATTAGATGAACATTCAAAACAGGTTCATTTGTTTTGATTTAATGACCAATTTAGAGACTTGGACGTCAACATTTAGATTCTGTACCAAAAGAAGGCCCCAGCACAATGGGTTTACTCCCTCCCTGGAGATAAAGAGTTACTAGCACTTCCAACAGAAATAGGTCATTTAAGTACCAAAAATTAGAGGTGTTACCACAAGAAGGTAACAAACAAAGAAAAGAAGAGATAAAGACTACAGATGTTTGACAGAAAAGGGAGCATAACACTCCACAGCATCCCCCAACCACTCAGTATTTCCGTTCAGTATTTCCTCACCTTTCACAAAAGCTGCCAGACGTGAAGTTTCTGCAGTTGATGCAGGCCCCAGTAAGAGGGTCGCAGACATCAGCGTTGCCGTTGCACTGGCATTGACGGCACTGAGGGAAGCCCCAGAAGCCGAAAAGACACTGGTCACAAGCGCGGCCTCCAACGTTCTGGATGCAGGTACACTGACCGGTCCTATCGTCACAGAAGTTGTCCCTGGCACCAAACTCATGGCAGTCACATGCTGTGGGAGGGGGGTAATTGTTTTGAAACAGAGTTTTACAGCAATTGCAACACAAATGTCATACAACAGCTGAAGATCAGGGTGTTATGAGAAAGTAACACCATGATAACTGTAGGCTGGAAAAAAAAAGCAACCCTACCCCCCCCCCCCAAAAAAATTTTTTTTTTAATTAAAAATTAAGAAGTACAACCTGCTGCTAGCAGTACCCTTCACCCTCCTTCATAAAAGGCAGAAGCTTGTCACGATTACCATAGTGAGCCAAAAAGAGACTCCCAAATAATAAAAACATAAATAGAAAGGGTACTGTAAATTGTTCTTCTTTCTTCTCTAAGATTTTAAAATTTTGCCTATCCAGAAAACCAACAAAGAAGGGGGTCTTACTAACATTTACATCCAAACATAATAAAAGGACTCGTTGTGTATAATAAAATCTTTGGAGAGATGGAGTTGGGATTCAAAACGAAAAAGAGGAAGAAAGTCCAGAAGAAATGCAACCTATTTTACTATAGTCTGACAACCACCATAACTTACGCCTGCAGCCGCTGGGCCCAAAGCCATACGTCCCTGGAGCACACTGGTCACATCTGCGGCCAACAACGTTGGGTTTGCACTCGCACTGTCCTCCACTCGGGTTACACTCCAGGCTCAGAGATCCAGTGACGTCGCAGTTGCATTCTGAGAAGAAGAAGAAGGCTCAAGTTTTATCTTTCCCCTCTTGCTCTCTGTCTTTCATTGTCTGTCTGTCTGTCTCTCTCTCTCCTTCCCGTCTTTCTCTCCATTCCTGTTTTTGACTGTCTCTCTCTCTCTGCATCTACCTGTCCTTCCCTTTCTTCCTCTGTCTGTCTCTTTCTCTCTGTCTGTCTGTCTGCCTTTCTGTCTATCTATCTACTTGTCTGTCTCACACACACAAGAGTATGCACGCACACACACCACCTCCTATCTATATATCCATATATTATACATGGTGCTGTGACATCTGATCATGACAGCAACAGATACCATATCATGGATACATCTATACATTACAAGGGTCTATATGGCAGCCATCTTGAAACCTGATAGGAAAAATGTTTCATTTTACCAGGAGAGTATCGGTCATCAACACTGGTCACATTTAATAACCTCGAATTTGTTTCAATAAAACCATGAATACCAATGGACATAAATGAGCAGTAGAACCCTGATAATACAAACTTTATGAGAGCAGAGAATTTCGTACAAATTTCAAGGGAGCAGAGAATTTCGTACAAATTTCAAGGGAGCAGAGAATTTCTTTGTGGTAAGCAGATTTCACGTTAGGGAAATTATAACGCATAGAGAATGTGGGGGTTGGGGGAAATGGGGTTTGAAAACCTTTCACGTTAACAGAATTTCATTTCAAATGCCTTTGTGTTACACAAAGTCTACTATATTTATTATTATGCCTGCCATCATCATAAAGTGCCAAGTCTGCGAGCACGAGAGAGTAAGTTCTACCAAACATCTCCAAACTTCTCCCTCACCAAGGGCTCCATTGTGCAGTACAGCAGAGATGGAGAAGGTGTGTCTCTGGCACTGCTCGGGCAGCTCTTGTTTCAGAGAGGGGAACTGCAGCACGTCGCAGCGGCTGTACAAGAACTCGTTCTTCATGTAATCGGGCAGTCCGGCGCCTTGGTAGATGGGGATGTAGTCTGGGCTGGGCACCAACAGGATCTGAGAATGGACATGTTTTTTTTTAGTAAGAGTTTTACGGCACTTGCAACACAACAAGGTCATATAATTGCTGAAGATTTAGAGGTGTTACAGGAGAATTACAAACACAAAAAGGGAGAAGAGATAAGGATGATAGATGTTTGATAGGAAAGAAAGAGCAAAACGAGTTGTGCATTAAATATATGTGGCAGTTCCAGAAAAACAGTCGAAAAGTTTCTTCTTTCTTGTTAAAATAGCTTCACAGATAGGAGTATTCTTGAGTTCTAGTAATCACATTTCTTGATGAAATTTGTTGTTGTACTCAGGTCCTTGCTTGAAAGTAAGAGCCCATGCAAGTCCACACAGTCTAATTACACCAAAGCCAAAACTTGTCAACCTGTACCAAAGTCTCAGTTTTTAGTTTTATCAACACATCAATTCAATACATATGCATAACACTGTTATAGTGTAGCTAAGCCTAAGGATTGATATCTTGATTCAACATTCATCTGAAGACAGAGTAACTGAAGTTTCCAACTTCACTTGACCAACACAAACCAGACTCCTTCATTACTTACAGAATCAATAAGCAGTGTAGCCTCAGGGCTCTGGCGGCCAGAGATGTAAGTGTTGAAGTCAATGCGGACGGTGTATGTCGTGTCCTGCTCCAGGCATGATGGGGGGGACACAACTTGGAAACGAGCGCCTGATGGGGTAGAAAACAGAAGCTCCAGTAAAGCCCTCAGAGGAAGAGACAATCAAGGGAACTGACACTACATGGTCAGGTTGTCCTTAACTCTTACAAGTCGTATGCCTATTCCCTTTAGTTTAGTTTTAACAAAGAAAGAGGTGTTACAAGGGAGTAACAAACACAAAAAAAAGGAGAGATAAGGACAACCCATCGTTCTAATTGTTATTTTGTTTTTAAAAGCTTAGGCCAAGCCTATTCTACAGATTTAAAAAAATACAAATTTTTAATACACATCTGATGACAAATTGATCCGCCTAATCCTCCCCCCCCCCCCCCCCCCCCCCAAAGGACCTCAAGTTTTTGCTAAAGACCACAAGATTATACATCTGCAAGCCCTTTGATATACTACACAGTGAATAAATCAAACTACAAGTAAAGTGGATTTCCCATGAACACAACTTTGGGCAGAGCTGAGCTAAGCTGAACTTCGAACCCCCCTACCTATAACCTTGTGTATGACAATTGTGTCACGACGTAGTGGAATCAGGCGCTCGTCAATTTTTGTGCATTTGGAGTTATAAGTATCATCTTAAAGCTTGTTCATTCGTCTTGCACTTGGCGAAGTCAAGATATTTACGATTGAAAACTGGTGTCAGAGGTAAAATTAGTGAAAAAATAGCCATCAAAGTTTGGTGACTTCCTAAGCTTGAGAGTCCTTGGAAACTGCAAATTTACATTTTTTAAACGGTTATCAGTACAATTCATACATAAATGTGTTATTAAATGGACAGAAAAGGTGTTGAACCAAACAAAGAAAATTGCCCATTGGCCACAAAAATGCCCGTTTCTCTCATTTCATTATTTTGACAAGCGCCGGATTTCACCACGATGCCTCACAAATGAGACAAACCTGGGGGCAGTGACATGGTCTTGAGATCATCCCTCGGACTGAAGTCTCCACACAGACCATCAGGGTCCACCGCGTTGGGCCGGATCACAGTCACTCTCACGTCTTCAAAAACCTCAGGCATCTGGTAGAGAACCCGAGAAATAGGGAGAAACAGATAACGATATGCTTAGACTAGACATTCTAAATTCACAACATACAACGCAAAGGTAAACCACATGTTTGTTTTAGTAGAGGTTTTACGGCGTTCGCAACTGCATAAGGTCATATGAGCACCAGAAGATTAGAGGTGTTACAAGAGAGTAACAAGCATAAAGAAAAAGGGGAGACAAGGACGATAGATGTTTAATAGGAAAGAAGAAGCAAACCACACCAGAGCACCCGCCAACCACCCACTTACAAGAGAGTAACAAACATAAAAAAGAAGGAGGGGAGATAAGGACTATAGATCTATGTTTGATAGGAAAGAAGAAGCAGCATGAAAAAGAAATAACACCTCAAGCATATGGTAGAGACCCCGAGAAATAGGGAGAAACAGAAAACGATATGCTTAGACAACACATTGAAATTTCACAACATACAATGCAAAAGCAAACCACATGAAAAAGAAATATGACATCAACTTGACTGAACTGCATCCAAATTTATAAAATTTCTATTTGATGAAATTGTAAGTGTAGCAGTATTAAACACATAACTAATCATACTGAAAATTTAATACAGAAACATTTCGCCTTCTTATTGAACATAGAGGGCTGAACATGTATAGGAAGTTTTTTTCCCCCCAGCTGAATAACAGACTCAATATTTCTTAAAACATTATCAGTAGTTAGATACCATAGAATCAAAAATTTGAATTCATCATCCATATTTTCAAAATCAAGCACCCTAAATTCATGAGTTCTAACAGCATAAAAGGGAACAAAAAGGACAGCATCATTACTAAAATTCACCAATTTTTTAACAGAGAACAGCACTATTGCTAAAGCATGATACGCCTCTCCTTCTTTAAACCATTCAAAGCAAATAAATAGTTTAAATGGAACCATTCAAATAAAGAAATAAAAGGAATCATTATTTTTTTCAAAATAAGAATTAGAAAAAAGAGAAGAAAAGAAATCTTTTATCATGAACAGAGTAAATGCATTGGCTTGCAAATGTGTAATTCTGTACCACACAAAATCTACAAGATTTCAGACACATTTTTCCAAAATTTCATAATATGTAATAAGCAAGATGACAGACAAGTTACAACCAAAACAGAAAAAACGTTCAAAGAGAATGAAAAGTGTACTGAGAAAGCATGAATAGAACTTGATAATCTAAAATCAATTACAAACAAAAAACAAAACAAACCAAAATGCAAAGCAAAGTATGTAAAGAAAGAGTATTTCTCCTCCCCCAACCAGAAATTGAACATAAAATCTTATTCATTCCAACAGTATGAGTGCTCACAAAAATTAAAACAAGAACGCAATAAAATGTGTAACCTTCCCAAAAAGAAAGCTTTCTCACCTTTTAACCTCAAGCTGCATGAAGAAGGCAAAGTGGTCACTTATTTTTACAATAATTTTAGACAGCAGAGAAAGACTATGTCAAAAATGTGCCGCTACCCCAATGTGTTGTAGAACAAAGTAACTGTTGACACCTATTTTACTGCATTCTTATCAAGTGACTGGACAGCTTTATTGTTTTACAAAACAAAAGAAATAATTCCACAACTAAAGTATCCTTGATCCTTATCGGAATGGACAATCATCTGTGCCTGAAAAACCAATCGATAACTGCAAGACTAAAAAATCTCGTTCACAGGTGAAAACAATTCCATTTGTTTGGGGGGGTTTTTTGGCAATATCAATGATCTTTAAGGTGAAAGCAAAGGTATTTTTAGATTTTTAATAAAGTAATACAAAAAACAGATTCACTCTGTAAAATAATCGGTTCCTGAAAACAAATAAAATCTATAATAGCAAAACAGTACTCACGTGTGGTACAATGTAGACGGTGTCATTAAAAAAAATTATAACTTCGAAATTACAAGCCTTCTACCCTCCACCAATAACAGCTTTATATGCTACAGACTTTAAAAATTAAATCTGCCACCAAAGCGTCCAAAACAATACCTTAAAAATCTATCAAAGCAAACTCCCACTAAGCAAAAACACCCAAAAGATGAGGCGAAATGTGCAGGTGTCTGTAATACCTTCCCAAAGTGGACAATGTAAAAATATAAATTAAAAAGAACTTTAACCTCTTCACTGCTGGGTAGATGTATAATATTCACTTCTGCTCACCCAAACTGGTTCAGTGCCTTTTTTTTTTTCTCCTAGGTTATTGAAGACTTTTTCAGATGCACTGTTTGCAACTTGAGCGACTGCCTATCCTTAATAAGGTGAAACACGATATTATGGTTTTGTTTGAATCTCTCTTGAATGTACATTAATTTTGACTCGTCTGTACAAAAGTAAATGAAAACACCTCAGCAGTGAAAGGGTTAAAATATCCCTGACCTGAGACGGTCTCAGGCTGATTAGTAGGATATCGGGGCAGGTCTAACAGTGAAAGAGTTAAAAGGAAAAAAAGTCCTACCCTTGGGTCATATCTGACGACAATGTCGTAGTAGGTGCTGAATGGGAGGTTGTTGACGGTGAACTCGATGCTGTCTCCTTCTGTCACCTTCATGTAGCCAGGTCCTGTCCAGTAGCTGGGAGATCCAGCCACCGGCTCCCTGATGTACACACGAGCATTCTGAGAAAGAAAAAAAAACAAAATTTTATACACATGATCCACTCACAGTCACGAAAAGTCACTAAGAAGTTCAATTTTCATATTGTAGAATTAAAATATAATCCTTTTGTTATTGTGGAATGTCATAAAAGTTGTTGGACGGGAGTTATGGTTTACTTCAGAATCAGCATGATAAAGTCACATTTCCCGACTAGCAAACTGAGATTTGACGCACAACAATTAGTAACATGCTGACACATTTACTATTTCTATTTCTAGGTAACTTACATATAAATTCTGAACCAAATCAGGACACAGAACAAAAAAAAAATCCCCAAACTAAATGATGTGCCGTGCTAAAAAAGCACAGTGATAAACATTAACAAATCTTGGAGTAAACCAAAAGAGACCAGAGTCAACTTACACCGCTGCCAGTTCCGTACTCAGCCTCGAACTTGTAGTGGTCCAGGTGAGCAAAGAAGAAACCAGGATCAACCTGAAAACAAAACGTCAAAAGTAAGACTCAGTGTGGGTCACATGTACTCTGACATCACAAAGTAGGAGAGAAAAAATAGCAATAAAAAGCATACCTGAAGAATAAATAGACAAATCTTCAACTCCTCTCATAACAAAACAGTTGTCTCAGAGTCACTAACCAAATGGGCATAAGGTTGGAAATTTTATAATAAAGTCTTATATTTAATCACTCAATGTTGAATGATTTGACAAATAATATTATTTATTTATTCACTAAAGATGACATCATATTATTTAGAAATCTGATAATTACAATAATTCTCTTGCCTGACTACATAAGACAAAAAAAACAACAACGAATAGCTTAAAACCAGTCAAATCTAAACTAAGTTGTTGTAAGACTGGAGAAATTTTTACGCAAAAATTAATTTGGACCCACATACTATTCAACCACAAACATCAGATATTTATCTTCACTTCACTCACAGAAAAAGATCAAACAGGGAAAGCCCTTGTACTGGAAACAATATTTGACCACTTCAGCCTAATTCAAAATGATTAAACCTCCTAAGGTACAACTTTAGAACAGGACATCACCTCAGCAGTCAACACGGTACAGCTAAAAAGGCATTTATCGCACAATCTGAAGGTAAATCCTGTTGTAAATCATTGAACATTTTTTTCACCGAATTTTTTCGTGGGCCTCTAACATTGACTCATGACTTTCACATGTAAACATGAAAACGGTGGTATTCCCCATAAATGACTGACCTGCCTTGAAAATAGGGAGAAAAGCTTTTTAAAAAAACAAAACGAATAAACACCAGACTTACCTCAGTACAGCGCATTCCACGGATGTGATGCCGGCACTCGCACTGGCCAGTAGCCTGGTCACAGGTGTAGCGGACAGCTCCGCCAATATCACAGTCACAGGACTTGCAGCCGTAGCGGTCATCAGCACTCAGACCGTAGAAGCCAGGCTAAACGGGTAAAGGATCAGTAGAGATGAAACAAACAGATTAACTCACACGTTGTTGTACATATGCAATAGAGTATAAATACAGCAGCCGGTCCCTCTCAGCCTGTGCAGGTAGGATCGATGCCTGCCTCCTTTATGATCTTAATAGTGTCGATGGGGGTGTCAAACATCAACATCTTTATTTTCTAAAAAGCTGGGGGGAGATACTCCCTAATATCTCATAATAGAAAAAGAAAGGATACAAATCATGGACTAGTGTGGAAAAGGAGAAGTATAACCTGCCACAGTTCTCCACTATCATTGTGCCAAGGCAAATGTCTTTTCAATCCTCTTACTTTCATTTTGCTGAAGCTTAGGCCTCAGGATTTTCAACTGTCACAGGAAATTATTGAATAAACAGTCATTAAAATCAACTAATAACCCAGTAAGATGCCTGGACCAGCACTTTCATGAAGAAAGCCAACTAAAGGTACATATTTCTAAGTCAGGTGCACTTCTGAGCTTGGAAAAGAAGCCAATCCATTAACAATCCTTAGAACATTTCATCAGTTAACTCTCTTTATCTCCAGGGGAGGGGGGGAGAAACCCTCTATGCATGGGCCTTTTTTTGGTACAAATCTAAAGTTGACATGTATGTTACTAAATTGGTCATTAAATCAAAACATGTGAACCTATTTCGATAGTTTTTCATCTAATGAATAAAATCCCAGTAAAACTAGAGACCTGTTTTCAGCAATTGCCGAAAAGTAATTTGACATAGAATTCGTCATAAGGGAATATGCTCGTGCCGCTGCCAGCGGCTTGCCAGAGATTAGGAGTTAATTAAAGTACGTACATAGCACTCATCACAATCTTTGCCAGTGACATAACGCTTGCATCTGCAAAGGCCGGTCTCATCATCACACCCTAGGTCTGGAATAGTGCCATCTGGGTTGCACGTACAAGCTGAAAACAACAACAACAAATTTCTTGTTGAGATCAAAAACATTTGTAAATGAGGTTGTCATGGTGACAGTCACATGACTCGTCACGGAGAGAAGAGAAGGAGCAAGTAGAGTTAGTGAGTGAGGAGAGAAAAAGTATGTGCATGAGTGTATTTGTTTATTTTTAACAGAGTAATAGTTTTGAAGAACTTGAAACACAAATAGGTCATATAAGTACTGAAGATTAGAGGTGTTAATATGGAATAACATACGGAGAAAAGATAAGGACAAAAGATATTTGATGGGAAAGAAGAAGCAAACCAAACCAGAGAACCCACCAATCACCCAAAAGTGTATCTGTACTTTTGTCATAACAGCGACATACAAAGCCCAGTGAAATTTTGTACTTAAAGACGGTTGAGAATAGCATTTAGGAGCCTGTTAGAAAAGATTGCCAACAATCCATGATACTAATTGATGAAATGAGGCAGAAAGTACCGAACCATCAGGAAGCAAAAATGTCAGTAAAAACAAAGACGATTGCTATTCGCACACAACACACCACAACTTCTCGCAACCACCCATCAGTGAGGGAGGGGGACACAAACAAAAAGGCACACACAGTCGATCACAGACAACTCAAACACACCAGTGATTGGCAAATGTGTGTTCAACACATCCATAATTTTGGTAAACCACATAACAAAATACTCAAAACAGCAAATTGTACAAGCTATCCTTGATTTCCAGAAAGCTCTATGGCAGTCTGTCAGAGTTGAAGCGAACTGCACAGTTTGTGCGCGACATCGGACTGACTGTGTAGCTGCTGTCATCGAGAACGAGGAAGAAGGAAGAAGAAGAAGGTGATTTCCAGTTTTCTGTATTCGTGTTATCTGTGCCCTACTGTACCTTGTTATCGTGAAATGTTTTAACGTGTGTGAATGAGGTATTACGCTCAGTGATCACATGATTGGTGTAAAGCGCCCAGAGCTTACTCTCAATGATCACGGTGAGTGATGTAAAGCGCTCAGGGCTTATACTCATATGGGACAGAGCCCTATATAAATGCAATCTATTATTCTTACCTTGACATCCAAGAGGGTTGTCCTTCTGCAGGTTCCAGTAGTTGTCAGCACACTGGTCACAGCGTGGTCCCCTGACAAAGGCCTTGCAGCGACACCGGCCGGCCACGGTGCCAGCAATCTCGTCAGTCACCTGCTCACACAGGCCGTTCTGCTCCGAGCCAAACGAGTCGCAGTCACAGGCTGGGGAGACACAGTGGTTCGTAAATAAAACTTAAATCTTAAACATTCAATCCAAACAGCGGTTTTGGTTTGTTTTAGTAATAGTTTTGCAGCATTTGCAATACAATTAGGTCCTATAAATGCCAAAGATTAGAGGTGTTGCTAGAAAGTAACACACACAGACACACACACACAAAAGGGGGAGAGCTAAGGACGATAGATGTTTCTTTATCTTAGTAGAGGTTTTTCGGCGCTCCGCAACTGCATAAGGTCATATGAGCGCCAGAAGATTACAGGTGTTACAAGAGAGTAACAAACACCAAAAAGGAGGAGAGATAAGGACGATAGATGTTTGATAGGAAAGAAGGAGCAAACCACACTAGAGCACCCACCAACAACCACAAAGTGCTTCATAAATGACACGAAAATCTTAAAATATTTAACCTGAGAAGTAGTTGCACCTCTTGATTTTGCTCGCTTGAGTGAAGAGAAACACACTGATAGAGTGTCAATCATTTAGTGCATGGAGAGGGTAAGACAGTAAATAAATTCAAGAAAATGTAAGAAGGAATCATGAAATCATAAACAAAGTAGAAGCAACAAATCAAACCAAGTTATCGTTAGACTGAAAAAGGAATCAAGTAGTGATACCTAAAAATTAACTGTGAATCAAAATCAAACCCCCCACACATTCAAGAAAAAAAATTGCAACTACATGCACTATCCAAGACAATGAAAAAGATTGACAAATGATGGGGGTTTTTTTTCAAATTACAGACTTCATAAAGCAACATGGCAAGAGAAAAATTACCAGAAAAGTAAATACGCAAACAGCTGTAGAAAGATAGATAAAAATCTTCAAAATCCCAACGACAGAACTATCAGCAAATAATGAGTAACAGGAAACACATTAACCTATTTTATTAACCTATTTGTGTGCACTATTTTAACGAGGGACAAATTAGAATATGGTCTTTTATCTAATGAGCTTCTTATCTTAAAGATAAAGCAATGAATAAATCAATACACAAACTCCTTGCTTATTGTGCAGTGTATTTTGTTGTTGCTGAGCTGAACTTCATTACTGATGGCAGGGTAAGGAACATATTTCACTCACAACAGATAAACTGAAAAGGAATTGAAAGAGCAGTACCAGAAACCACTCTCAATGACTTTAACACAGACTTAAACATTTCAAGCAAGAGAAGTCTGGTTAAAATCTTCTTTAGTATTAGTAAGAGTTTTATGGCACTTGCAACACAATAAGGTCATATAAGAGCCGAAGAATAGATTTGATTATGTGTTACAAGAGAGTAACATACACAAAAAAAAAGGAGGGGAGATAAGGACGACAGATGTTTCATGGGAAAGAAGGACCAAACCACACAAGAGCACCCACCAACCACCCACTTAAAATCTTCAAAAAGGAAACTGGATGACTCACATAAAAACAAAATACAGACCGTAAGTTTTATTAATAATAACCAGACTGGACAGATAACAACTACAACTACATTAATGACCAGTTAGGGCCAACAGCAGCATATTACATAATGACCGAAAAGTTTGTTATTTTACAGAGACGGCGAACTTACGCTGGCAGATCTCTGGGTCCCTGATGTCCCTGGAGGGGTCCTGGTAGTAGAACTTCTTGCAGTCCTGGCAGTTGACGCCCCTGGTGTTGTGCATACAGTTGTCACACACACCTCCGCTAACCTCCCCTGATGCGGTGAACTTGGCAGCGTCAAAGTGACACTGGGATGCATGGTTGTTGCAATTACACCCTGTAAAGAAATGAGAGTAAGAAAAGTTCAAGTTAAAGAGTTGTCCTTATAGATGTTTTACACCAAAACCACATCATTTGTGAGGCATCATGGTTAAATCAGGCAGTCGTCAAATTAATGAAATCGAAGAAAACTGCATTTTTCCACAGGCTAATCAATTTTAATCAAATTTTATGTTTTTAGCTCACCCCATTTTATGTCCATTAAAAAACATTTCTGTGTGGATTTTACTGAAAAAATTTAATCAAAGGCACACAAAATGTAAATGTTCAGTTTCCAAGGACTCTCAAGCTATGGAAGTCGCCAGAATTTGGCAGCCATTCTCTCGCTAATTCTACCGCTGGAACCAAGCGACCTCCACCTCCTTCAATCAGAATTATCTCGACTTCTATTCAAGGTACACAGGTATTTTTTCATTAAAAGTAAGACAAATGAACAAGCTTTAAGACAATACCAATAACTCCCATGCCCAAAAATTGGCAAGTGCCTGATTCAACAGTGTCATGACGCATCTGTATCAGTAAGTTGAAGACAATAATAACAATTATTTCGTAGCAAGAAAGGAAAGACAATGGCATGGCATGAGTTTGAAGTCTTTTTCAACACTGTATGGTTATTCAAACGTTTTCCAATGTTTGAGGACTTAATAATGGTGGGAACAAATCTCTGTTAGACCCTTTCTTTAAACACAATTTGTCATTTCCTAATTGTTTTTGACAGTGAGTGTCCCACGTGGGCTTCATCAAGTACTACCTCATATGATTTCTTTTCCTTCCACGATATTCTCAGCAGTCTCCTAAGAAACCACATTTCTGTTGCTTCTATTTTATTTTAACTGTTTTTAGTGATTGTCCAGCTTTCACAGCCATATAGAAGAGTTGGCCATACATGGCATTTCAGAACTTTTATTTTGGTAGTCATTGAGATGTTTCTATTTTTCAGGATTGGGGAAAAAATGTTTGAATAAATACAAAAATTC
>NW_004798149.1:247599-249718 GCF_000002075.1 Aplysia californica
TGGAGGGGTCCTGGTAGTAGAACTTCTTGCAGTCCTGACAGTTGACGCCCCTGGTGTTGTGCATACAGTTGTCACAAACACCTCCGCTTACCTCCCCTGATGCGGTGAACTTGGCTGCGTCAAAGTGACACTGCGAGGCATGGTTGTTGCAGTTACACCCTGTAAAGAAGTGAGAGCAAGAGAAGTTCAAGTTAGAGAGTTGTCCTTATTGATGTTTTACACCCGAAGCCACACAATTTGTGAGGCGTCATGGTGAAATCAGGCACTCGTCAAAATGATGAAATCGAAGAAAACAGCACTTTTCCACAGGTTAAGCAATTTTGATCAAATTTTATATTTTGGGCTCACCCTATTTTATGTCCATTTAAAAACATATTTCTGAGTGGATATTACTGAAAAAATTTAATCAAAGGCAAAATATAAATTTTCAGTTTCCAAGGACTCTCAAGCTATGAAAGTCGCCAAAATATGGCGGCCATTCGATCCCTGATTTTACAGCTGGAACCAAGCGACCCCCACCTCCTTCAATCACAAATATTTCGACTTCTATTCAAGGTACATAGATATTTTTTCATTACAAGTAAGACAAAAGAACAAGCTTTAAGACGATACCAATAACTCCCATGCGCAAAAATTGACGAGTGCCTGATTGAACCGTGTCATGACGCATCTATATATCAGTAAGTCGAAGACAATAATAACAATTATTTCGTAGCCAGAAAGGAAAGACAATAGCATGGCATGAGTTTGAAGTCTTTTTCAACACTGTACGGTTATTCAAACGTTTTCCAATGTCTGAGGACTCAATAATTGTGGGAACAAATCTGTTAAACCCTTTCTTTAAACATAATTCGTCTTTTCCTGATTGTTTTTTTACAATGAGCGTCCTATGTGGGTTTCATCGAGTACTACCTCATTTGATTTCTTTTCCTTCCACGATTTTCTTAGCAGTCACCTCAGAAACCACATTTCTGTTGCTTCTATTTTATTTTCACTGTCTTTAGTGATTGTACAGCATTCACAGCCAAATAGAAGAGTTGGCATACATGGCATTTCAGAAACTTCATTTTGGTAGTCATTGATATGTTTCTATTTTTCAGGATTGGGAAAAAAATGTTTGAATAAATACAAAAATTCTTCCCACCCCACTGTCTTTTCACCACAAAATCTAGTGTCTATCAACAAAAATCTGTTCACACAGTCAAACTTACAAACAGTCAAACTTACTTTTACAGACATTGGGCTGGTTCGGCCGGGCTGGTCTCCATGGATGATCGTGGTAGAAGTCCTCGCACATCTCACAGTTCCTGCCCTTGGTGTTGTGGGTACACTCGCACTGGCCATGCACCTAGGGGACAAAACATGACTCCGTAGTTTTAGTTTTAGTAAGAGTTTTGTTTCAGTAAGAGTATTACGGCACTTGCAACACAATAAGGTCATATAAGTGCTGAAAATTAGAGGTGTTACAAGAGAGTAACAAACACAAAAAAGAAGGAGGGGAGATAAAGACGATAGATGTTTGATAGGAAAGAAGGAGCAAACCACACCATAGCACCCATCAACCACCCACATGGCACTTGCAATATAAATTGGTCATATAAGTGCCAAATATTAGCGCGTTACAAGATAGTAACATACAAAGAAAAGAAAGTTTGTTTGTTTGTTTGAGTAAAGAGAAGCACATCGCACAATTTTGGTCATTTAGTGCTTGGAAGAAAGACAGACACACCGGAAAAAAAAAGGAAAAGTAAAGAAAAAGAGCTTTAAAACAGTGGTGCCCTTCAACCATCTGCAAAAAAGGAGGACACACACACACACACAATACTTTAAAAAAAAAAACAACCCACACACACACATGCACGCAGACAGACAGACAGGGACAGATGGACAGACAGACAGACAGACACACAAACAGACACAGACAGAAAGACAGACAGACAGACGGATAGACAGACAGACAGACAGACAGACAGACAGACACACACACACACACACACACACACAGACAGCTCATCAGACCTACCATTGCTCTAGAGGTCTCCTGACTGCGGTTGTACCCGGGAACGGGCAGACATCTGGAAGCGTGACCATAGCAGGAACAGCTGCCTCTGACCGTCAC
>NW_004798149.1:249818-252001 GCF_000002075.1 Aplysia californica
CTATTTTATTTTAACTGTTTTTAGTGATTGTCCAGCTTTCACAGCCATATAGAAGAGTTGGCCATACATGGCATTTCAGAACTTTTATTTTGGTAGTCATTGAGATGTTTCTATTTTTCAGGATTGGGGAAAAAATGTTTGAATAAATACAAAAATTCTTCCCACCCCGGTGCCTTTTCCTTCCCACCCCACTGTCTTTTCACCGCAAAATCTAGTGTCTATCAACAAAAATCTGTTCACACAGTCAAACTTACAAACAGTCAAACTTACTTTTACAGACGTTGGGCTGGTTCGGCCGGGCTGGTCTCCATGGATGATCGTGGTAGAAGTCCTCGCACATCTCACAGTTCCTGCCCTTGGTGTTGTGGGTACACTCACACTGGCCGTGCACCTAGGGGACAAAACATGACTCCGTAGTTTTAGTTTTAGTAAGAGCTTTATGGCACTTGCAATAGAAATGGGTCATATAAGAGTGAAATATTAGCAGTGTTATAAAATAGCAACATACGAAAAAAAAGGTGGAGGGGAGATAAGGACAATCGATGTTTGATAGGAAAGAAGGAGCAAACGACACCATAGCACCCATCTACTACCCACATGGCACTTGCAATATAAATTGGTCATATAAGTGCCAAATATTAGCGCGTTACAAGATAGTAACATACAAAGAAAAGAAAGTTTGTTTGTTTGTTTGAGTAAAGAGAAGCACATCGCACAATTTTGGTCATTTAGTGCTTGGAAGAAAGACAGACACACCGGAAAAAAAAAGGAAAAGTAAAGAAAAAGAGCTTTAAAAAAGCGGCGCCCTTTAACCACCTGCAACAAAAGGAGGAGACACACACACACACAATACTTACAAAAACAAAACAACCCACACACACACATGCACGCAGACAGACAGACAGGGACAGATGGACAGACAGACAGACAGACACACAAACAGACACAGACAGAAAGACAGACAGACAGACAGATAGACAGACAGACAGACAGACAGACAGACAGACACACACACACAAACACACACACAGACAGCTCATCAGACCTACCATTGCTCTAGAGGTCTCCTGACTGCGGTTGTACCCGGGAACGGGCAGACATCTGGAAGCGTGACCATAGCAGGAGCAGCTGCCTCTGACCGTCACGTCATAGAGAGCGTAGTAGTATTTCTCCTTGATCTCAGACCGACTGTCCAGCAGGGTGTCACCTGGGGGCAAAAAATACAATAATAATAATAATAATAATAATATAAATAATAATAATAATTATTATTATTATTATTATAACAACAACAATAATAACAATAATAATAATGATGATAAATACTTACGCTTGTACATAGCTAATTTAGTAGCTGTTTTCATCAGCTTGATGTCTTCTTTTTACTTTATACGTGTATTTTCTGTAAGAGTTTTACAGAAATTGTAACTCAAATATGCCAAATAAGTACCGTAGATTAGAAGTGTCAAAGAGAGAGTAACAAACCCAAAAAAGGTGGAGAGATAAGGACAATCGATGTTTGATAGGAAAGAAAGAGCAAACCACACCCAGAGCGCACCCCCCCCCCCCCCCCCCGACCCGCGCGCGCGCAGCACCAGCTACCCAATTTTACATGTCTGGCTCAAGGACACAACCGAGTGACCAACAGCTAAATAGTTATTGTCAGTAAAAATTGCCTTGACATTTTAGAGAGGTCACATTCCCTAACCACCATCACCACCATCGTTGTGTGAGGTCCTGCCATGGACATAGGCCGCCGACAAAAGCTCACTACCTTACAATTTAAAAGTTCTATCTGACATTAATTTTTGGTTGTTTTGAGTTACTGAGACCATCAGGTCAGAAACCAAATTAAATGTTCTACTTGCTCTATCAAAATCGTAAGGTTAATAGGGGTTGCACGAGGGTTTTCATTTTAATATTTTTCTTTTCTTTTCTTTTTATTTCTTTTCTTCTTTTTTTTTTTTACCTTTCCTTTTCCCAAGGAACCTGACCTTTAATTTCTTTTAGTGTTAGTAAGAGTTTTACGGCACTTGCAACACAATACGGTCATAGAAGTGCGGAAGATTAAAGATGTTACAAGAGAGTAACAAACACAAAAAAGAAGGAGGGGAGATAAAGACGATAGATGTTGGATAGGAAAGAAGAAGCAAACCACACCACAGCATCCGCCAACCACCCAC
>NW_004798149.1:253088-254380 GCF_000002075.1 Aplysia californica
TCATATTGAGAAGTTTCCCGAGGAGTCAACCAGTTGAGTCCAAAAGTCCAAACGCCTTCAGTAAAAAAACAAACCCAGTCGGAATTGGTTTAATAACACACGCACACACACACACACACACACACACACACACACACACACACACACACACACACACACACACACACAGTGAGAGACAGACAGACAGACAGACAGACAGACAGACAGACAGACAGACAGACAGACAGAGACAGAAAACACCCAAGCCACCCCAATGCTGTGTCGTTGGCATTTAGGCTGAACAGACAGTCTGTCAACCGTCGTTTCGGCAAACCGTTAAAAGCCCACAATTATCGCAGAATATTACAGGTTGCCGCCAGCGTTTTAAAAAAAGGTGGCCACTGCTATGTGGAGTTGAGAAAGGCAGAAAGGCATGTAAACCACAGTGAGGCCAACAGATTTCTCAATACTGTCTGCATGTGTTCTAGCAAAAGTTTTACGGTACTTACAACACAATTAGGCCATGAAAGTGCCGACCGTTTCGTTTTAGTAAGAGTTTTACGGCACCTGCAATACAATTAGGTCATATGTGCCAAAGACTAGAGGTTTTACAAGAAAGTAACAAACAAAAACAATAGAAGGAAGGAGAGAAGAGGACGACTGGTGTTTGAAAGGAAAGAAGCTGCAAACCACACCAGAGCATCCGCCCAGTTTACAGTGGTGTTTTGAAACAACCATAGACAGATTATGCGGAAAAAATGTAAAGGTCCTACACCCCTTGCAACATTGTAAAGTTATAATTATTTGAGAAGCGGAACCTTCGAATTTAACGCCCATCTCCGATGAGATCGTCAGATTACGCACAAAGATGTTAGCCGACGAAAAGCTCTTTAAAACAAATTAATAATCATAAAATAAAGTTATTATTTTTATTAAAATATTATTTACTTAGGTTTACTAAGGGTGAAAATTTTAACTTCAACAGCAAATGAAGATGACTTTTCCTTTCTTTCTGTAAGTCCCGTTATGGCCGCCTGTTCTGATAGATGATTATTTTTTTTCAAATATTATTACGGCTGAAAAATTTAACTTCAACAGCAAATGAAGATTACTTTTCCTTTCTTTCTGTAAGTTCCGTTATGGCCGCCTACTCTGCTGCCCTGTTTGTTTTCCCTGCCCCCCACGAGTGTTTTCCTCATCAAAAGGTTCCTATTGGTGGTGTCCGGACACATTTTCCGAGGAAACTAGAGCAAGCATAAAATTGGCATATGTCAGGAGAAAAGATTGGAGGGAGAGAGAGAGAGAGAGAGAGA
>NW_004798149.1:257968-259347 GCF_000002075.1 Aplysia californica
GGAGAGAGAGACCTCCTGTCTGACCCTAAGTTTGGACACACCGATTCCTCTGAGGCGGCACAGGAAAACCTCGTCCCTGCTTTATATTGGAGCATCGCAGCATTTTAGAGGTGGTTTTCTGTGAGTCAAGGTGAGAACGGCCACATTTTCGTGAGGAGCAGATCAGAATATTGGTAGAGAAAGAGAGGCACATCGACACAAGTGCTGCCATTTAGTGCTGGGGGAAAAGTAAGACAGAAAGACAGAAATAAAAGAGAGAAAGTAAATAAGTAGGACCTACCAGTGGCGCTCTCTACCACTCTCGCCTAATATCTAAACCTATGAAATGGTACTTCAAACCTTTAAAAGGTGGGCGGTTGGCGGTTGCTCTCAAGTGCTTTGTTCTTTCTCGCCTTTCAAACATATATCATCCCTACCCCCCCCCCCTCTCTTTTCTTTTAATTCTTTTGTGGGTACATTACTCTATAAGTCTTTTGTGGGTACATTACTCTATAAGCCTTTTGTTGGTACGTTACTCTATAAGAATGCCCCTAATCTTCGACATTAAAATGGCCTAATTGTGTTGCAATGCTGTAAAACTCTTACCAAAACTAAACTTCAAACAAACTTTTATTCTTGAAAGAAACTGACTTGAATCCCTGGACCGCCGTCACTCTATACACCCGCATTACCTCTATGCATGTCATGCCGAAGACATGCCTCAAAAATTGACAGGCATCGAAATTATCCGGTTGTGTCAGTTGAACTTTTTAGGCCCAAGTCTATGCAAAGTCTCGTACGTGCCACTGCAAGAAGCGCATTAAAAAATGTAAAAAATAGGGCGGACCAAACAAAAGCCGAGCATTCTGCTCACAGTTACGGAAGGCATACTTTTTTTGTCGTTGTGAGAGTTTTACGGAACTTGCAACAGTTAGATCACATAACGGTATTGAACATTTGAGGCGTTACAAGAAAGTAACAAACACAAAAAAGAAGGAGGAGAGATAAGGACGATAGATGTTTGATAGGAAAGAAGGAGCAAACAACACGAGAGCACCCGCCAACCGCCTACTCAGGCAAATACGAAGGAGAAAGACGGCATAGTGTAATAATATATAGTTATAAAAGGTCACTTTAAAGCACAAGGAGGCTATCCCGAAAAATGGTGTTTTGAGAAAATCGAAGGTAAAGTTTTTGCCCCCTGTTCAGTATCTTTAAAAAACAAGGAGTTTTCTTTATAACCAAACAAATATACACACCAAGGAAACCAAACTTCTCGTATAGGTAGGGCAATGCCCACTTTTGGCGTAGGTCAAGATTTCTAGAAACCCCCAAAATCTGGGTTAGCCTGCTTGTCCTTAAGGCGACCAAATGTAGACGTTTAACGCCCCTCCACTCCA
>NW_004798149.1:259447-260708 GCF_000002075.1 Aplysia californica
CCACACACACACAATTTCGATAATTCAGGAGGCGGGCTGCTTTGACCCTGCCTGTCAGGGCCAATCCAGGCTAGAGGGACATGGCATCCCCGCACAAAAAGATCAAGATACTCGATAATAATTCTCCCCACACGGGATGTGAATCAAACTCACACCTCCTGTGTGCAGTGGCTACGCACCAAACCGCTACACCTCAAACGCCAGTAAGTCAAAATGTGCCCAGCATCATAAAACATGAAACCCTTGAAGAGCAAGGTATCTAATTTTACTGCAGTCAAATATCCCCTTGTCTCAAGTTAAGAACACAAAGACACTAATGTTGAACAGAAGGCAATACTATGTGCTGAGTAAAGAGAAGCAAACTGAATTGTTACAATAATGGTCGTTTGGGGCTAGGAAAAAGTAGGACAGTCAGTCAGAAACAACAGAGGGAAAGTTTATAAAAAGTAAGACAGACCTACCAGTGGAGCCTTCTAACCACCCGCTTCTACGATAGTCAAATCGTTCCTCGTCTCAATTTAAGTACACAAAGACACTCGTGTTCAACAGAAAGCAGAATTATTTACTGCAGTTTGTTCGCTCGTTTGAGTAAAGAAAAGCACATAGACACAATTATGTTCCTTTAGGGCAAAGAAAAAGTCAGACAAACAGACATGCAGACAAAAAGAAGCAACAGAAGGAAAGTAAAGACGTAGGATCTACCAGAAGAGCCACCCACCCAACCACACTATTTACCACAGCGAAGTATTTAAAAAAACTGGAGGGAAAAAAAAAGTAGAATAAAGATAACTTAAACATTTTTTTTTCAAAGAGTCGCGTCGAATCAGTCGAGCCGCGTGACAAACCGCAATCAGAATCTGCTGATGCGGTAGGTTTCCAGCGGCCAAACTCCAAAAGTCTCGGCACCACCTTCCTTCATTGACTTATCATTGCAGTAACGTACACTCGCGGAGCCATTAAAGGGGTTTAGACAGAGCAAAGGGACGGATTTGTCTCCACATGCCATGGGAGGCCGCACCGTGTGGCCAGCGGCTTACGGTTTGGCGGCCCCGAGAAGTAGTCAGTCTCCTCGCCATAGAAAAGTAGAAAAATGATCACGTCGGTATAAGGAAATGTGAGATTGGGAGACACACTTTTGTACTGACTAGCGCTTGAGATCTTGATTTGGATTTGAGTGTGCGTTTTTGTGTGTGTGCGTGTGTGTGTGTGCGTGTGTGTGTGTGTGTGTGTGTGTGTGTGTGTGTGTGTGTGTGTGTGTGTG
>NW_004798149.1:260808-261990 GCF_000002075.1 Aplysia californica
TGTGTGTGTGTGTGTGTGTGTGTGTGTGCGTTTGTGTGTGTGTGTGTTTGTTTTGGAAAGGGAGAGGAGAGGGAAGACTCTCTTATGCCCACCCCCTTAAATCTTCTACCCTTTTTCTTTTCTTAGGATGGGTTGTTTTTTTCAGTGTTCACGTGAGAACGAGCGCATCTCTCCCTCCCTCCCTCTGTCACTCCATCCTTCTCTTTCTCGGTGTCTCTCCCCCTCCCTCAATCTTTGTGTCTCTCCCTCCCCCACCCCACCCCACTCTCTGTGTCTCTCTCGTTTTCTTTCTACTTACCTCTGTGTGTTCGCGCACTGGGTGTGTGTGTGTGTGTGTGTGTGTGTGTGTGTGTGTGTGTGTGTGTGTGTGTGTGTGTGTGTGTGTGTGTGTGCGTGCGTGCGCGTGTGTGTGTGCTTGCGTGCGCGCGAGTGTGTGTGTGTGTGCATGTGCAAACATGCGTCACGGCCTGGGAGTTTGGCTTACAGCATGACTTAATGACCGCAAAACTTTCGAGACGACCGCAGCTTTTGGTAATGTCACCGGAAATGCCAAATTATTTCTCCCGCGGACAAAGTCAAAGTCACGTTTGATCACGTTGGAAGACTTTGGGTGCAGTTTTCCCAGCATAATTAGCCAGGCGACGCTAGTCGGACAGAAACGACAGAGGAAAAGGAGTAGGACCTAGTAAGCGTACGTGTATATCTGTAACGCGCCCTATCAACACTATTAGGTTATTTTGGAAAAGGGGGGGGGGGACCTCCGAATTTAACGTCTTGTCTAAGACAGGTACGAGCCAAATGAGTTGAAAACCTTGAAAACTCTTTAAAAAGACCCAAGTTCAAGAACGCCCAGTCTGGGATTCGAACCACGGAGCACCCGAAGTAGGACCTATCAGTGGGTGGCGCCCTCCAACCACCCGCAATATAGCGGTGACATGTCGATAAAGGAATAACTGAGCAGAAGAATGATAGGGTCTAGCTGTAAAGCACACGACAGGCAGGTAATGATTAGGAAGATACAATACAGCATACGATTTACTATATTGATCTTTCAGAAGAAAAAACAGACAATGTGCTTTTTCACCACCTTCTGAACATGTACAATCTATAAAGATTTGGTAATGTCAATAAATGTGCCATAACACAAAAACACACATTAATGAGTGTACATTATACCCCCCC
>NW_004798149.1:264219-266033 GCF_000002075.1 Aplysia californica
CCCCCACACACACAAGGGAATTGAACTCACGTATACTGCGTGCAACTTACTAAGAAGCGGCTAACCGCCATTCCAGAGACACAGGTTTATAGCTAAAGACATCCACTAAATAATGATATTTCGTGTATTCGGAACTTTTTCTTGGGGATAGCACCCAAGTTCTTCTTCTTAGCTTTACTAGTAGTTGCACTTTTGCTTCTCGAATCTTCCTGTAATTAAGCACTTTTCTTATTGTCATCCAGCCTGCAAAAGTTATTTTTCCTTGATTTAATTTCCTTTCTGTTCCCTCCTACCCACCCCCTCAACACGCACACACGCGCGCACATACACACAAACACACACACACACACACACACACACACACACACACACACACACAAATTCTCGGGACACTTGAGGGTGGGCGATAAGAATTCTCACAGCATTCCAAACTGCCACAAAACTGAGGGAATCAGCTTTATCCTTTGAACTTTAAAGCAAAAGGGTTTGTTTTACGAACTGTCGAACTTGAAATCGTAAGCATGTGCTAACTAAAATGAATGCTGGGAAGAACAGTGAGAACACATGTGTGAAAGGTCGCAACTTTGATCGAACTAACAAAACACAGACGAAATTGTCAAAGACGGCCACTCATTGTCGAGGAGAAAAGTGGCTGTTTTAGACAGATGTACGTCGTACACAGTGTCATTAGTTAGTTTTTAGCTTAGTAGAGGTTTTACGGCGCTCGCAACTGCATAAAGTCATTATATGAGCGCCAGAAGATTAGAGGTGTTACAAGAAAGTAACAAACATAAAAGAGAAGAAGGGGAGGTAAGGATGATAGATGTTTCATAGGAAAGAAGAAGCAAACCACACCAGAGCACCCTCCAACCACCCACACAGTGTCATTAAAATGTACAAAATAACGCAACTGAGGAAATAGGAAGTCGCTGTTTGTCCAGGTGATTGGCTGATACAAGTGGCAGTTAGAGCAGGTTCAACACTAATAAAACATATAAACTGTGGAACAACACAGTAGTCTCCATACTAAACCAAATTATTATTACATTAAAAAGTGTTTAGCAACCAGAACTCCAACTCAAATGTACCGAGAAAAATATTTTAACAAGAGACGAAAAACGACCGACCCTGGGAAGGAGAGAGGAGTGGAATGGGTGAGAAGAGAGGTAAAAAAAAAAAAAAAAAGAAAGCCAGTGATAAGGGGTGACAATAAAGGGGGGTGAGAAGGCAGGGATATTTTAAAAGCCGGAGAAGACGGCCGATAAAAAAGCGATATAGTGTGAGCAGTGCTGCTCGCCAAGTCTCCATTTCTTAATCGGCACCAGCTGTTGGTGAAAAAGGGTTCTTGCCGCTGAAAAAAAAATCCCCAAAAGAACCCACTTTTAACCAGGCATTCCACAGGAAAAGGATAGAATCACCATGCCTTTGGCGCAAGTACCCAATTGAACGAAATGGGAAATAATTTATTTTTAACAAATGTTTTTGCGAGAGTTTTACGACATCTGCAACACAACAAGGTCGTGTAAGTTCCGTCCCAAAGAATAGGAGTGTTACAAGAAAGTAACAAAAACAAAAAAGGAGGTGGAGAGATATGCACGATAGATGTTTGAAAGGGGAAAAAAGGAGCAGACCACGCCAGAGCACTCGAGCATCAACGTAATTAATTTAAAGCCACCACAAAAGTATAGTGAGGATACAAGGCCAGAGACAATTATACTAAATGGAAGGCAGAAAGTGAACCCACGACTAGACATGGTGGAGTCTTTGAACACATTACGATAACATCAATCAGGCAGACACACTTACCCCCTAGT
>NW_004798149.1:267702-269199 GCF_000002075.1 Aplysia californica
AAAGAGAGACAGAAAGAGAGAGGGGGGGAAAGAGAGGAGAGAGAGAGAGAGAGAGAGAGAGAAAGAGAGAGAGAGAGAAAGAGAGAAGGACAGAGAGAGGGCGGGGGAATTTTTAAAATTTGTAACATGGAGAGAGAGATTAAGCATCCCAACGTGGTTTCCGAATTCATGCCTCCAGCTCGCTCAAGCTCGCAAAGAGCAAAGCCTTAACGTTACACCACAGAAACATCTTGTTTGTGTGAGTACAAGAGATGCATATCGACAAAATAGCGATCGTTTAGTGTAGTGAAAATTAAGAAAACGGAAACAACACAGAGATAAAAAAAAAGAAGCAAGGCACACCAAAGGCGCCCTCCAAAAACCAGCAAACCCAACAATAAACAACAACACAAAGAAAGACAACAACAAATGGATCAACAGCAAAAATAAAGTTTTAAAAACCCTGTAAAATAGAAAAGTTATATAACAACTCATTCTCCCAAACTACAGCATGCATTCAACATGGCTAAAAAAAAAAAAAAGCAGCAGCGTTTGTTGGTAGGACCTGACAAGGAAATCTTGGGAAATAAAATTTTTGCAGAATGTGCAAAAAAAGCAAAAAGCCACTAATGGGAGCTCACGGACGATGTTTTGGGTTTGTTTTGGGTTGGGTTTTTTTACCCTGGCAAAGAGACAAAGTCAAGAGGTAGCGGATATTAACTCGTTGCATTCACACATTGTGGGGAATTTGCCCGATTAACTGTTAAGTATAAGAAAGACTATTTCACCGTTGCAAGCAGCCAATTTTGCCATACCACTTTTTCAGTCTCACAAACGTCCCTATAACTCCCCATCTGGTTAACCTATTTGAATAAAATAAACACCAAACGAAGTAGAAAGGTATGATCCAAGCAGTGAGTGTACAGTTCGATTATAAACATAATGGGTTTTTCTTCTTTTTTTTTCCTTCTTTTTTTTTAAGTAAGTGTTTTACGGCACTTGCAACACAATAAGGTCATATAAGTGCCGAAGATTAGAAGTGTTACAAGAGAGTAACAAACATAAAACAGAAGGACGGTAGACGTTTGATATGAAAGAAGGAGCAAACCACACCAGAGCACCCGCCAACCACCCACAGGTTTTTCTTGGGGTTTGCACATTTTTGTAACGACTTAAAACAACCGAGTGATGCCGTGCCCCAGCTGACCTGGCTCGCCGTATAGTAAGAGTTAAGTTACATAACAGCAGTCCCCTATTAAATATAACAGGGGCGTTTGGCTTTGTGCTCGACCTACTGTGTGCCGGTCTAAGCAGCTGAAGTGGTGATGTTCCGGGGCATCTACGTTCCCCACTAAGTGTCTACCAAGAGCTTCGGAAACGGTGTCTTCCTTTCGTGCTTGATGAGGAGTGGGTGACTACTCACTCATTCACGTGTGTGAGAGCTTGTGTGTGTGTATGTGTGTGTGTGTGTGTGAGTGTGAGTGTGAGTGTGAGTGAGTGTGAGTGAGTGTGTGTGTG
>NW_004798149.1:269595-271132 GCF_000002075.1 Aplysia californica
GACGGGTGGGGAACGGGCGTGAGGAAAAGGAGGCTGGCATCTGATATCAACTGCTATTAACGAAAAGGAGAGAGATTTTTGTTGGGTTTTCTTTTCTTTTTTTCGGGGGGGGGGAGCCTAATCATTTTCCTGAAAGGAAAAAAAAAAGCATATTCATGAAAAAGACCAACTATGACTGGGAAGGGCTGCAAAAGAACAAGTAAGAAGGCTGCCAATGGCACTCTCCACGTATTCAAGAACGAGGTGAGGGTTATAAAAGGAAGTCGAACCTGTTCAAGACCCAATGTCAAGGAGGAAAGCGATCATCTTACACAGGTGGTTATTTTGAAGAGTGACTTTACAATACAAGTATATTAGAAGCAGAAAAAAACTAAGAGGGAATGTGGGTAGCGGTCATTAGTACAGAAGAAGTCTTGGACAGGTGATTGTTATAGCAGGTTCGACTATGTTATCTACAAGGTGCCTTTACAGATTCCTCGTGTGACGTAAAGGCAAAAACAGCAGTTACAACGAACCTTAGCCGAGGTTTTCAAAGGCTAGCGTATAAAAACCCAATGAGCTGCTTCGCCCCCTTTTTAACTTGACCCGAAAACACAATCATCATCTCTAATCTACAAAATGTGTGAGGTCCAAAACACACATCACGCGCGCGTTAGCAAAACGCAGGGTGAGAGAGAGAGAGAGAGAGAGAGAGAGAGAGAGAGAGAGAGACGGGGAGGAAGGGAAAGAGACAAAAACGCTTGTGTGCGAGAACTCGTTCTGTGTGGAGAAAGTGCTGATGTGTGAGTTGTACATTATGTGCTCAGTGACCAATGTTTGTACTCATGCCCGGATGTATTTAGTTGTCAAGCTGAAGGGAGGTAGGGAGGGCCTGGTGTCAAGGGATTCTGCAAGGCAACAGCCACACTTAGCCCGGGTGTCCACCAAACCAGAAACCGCCCAACCAAACGTCGCCCGTTTCTCGGGAAGTCGGTAGTCCAATTGGAGCACCGCCTTTTACCCTAGAAATCAGTAAAAATTCTCATCGTGTGTCAACCAAAAGAACACGACTTCTACCGATAAAAGACGGGTCGTATGGAATGCTTTGTTGCATGCAGCATTTTTGTCGGGTCGTGTAGGAACTCATTCGCCAGTTTCGATTTTTAAAAAATCTAATGTCCAGTTCGAAATCAGCGCCTCAAATTTAACCAGATCTGTACAGTCACACAAGGAGCTTTTAGTTGGTATTTTTTTCCCATGGTTTTACTTTGAGTTTCACGGCACTTGTAACACAATTAGGCTATATTATAGGTGCCAAAGATCAGAGGTGTTACTAGAGTGTAAAATACAAACAAACGAAGGAGATAGACGTCTGATAGGGTGGAAAGGGCAAACTGCATCAGAGCACCCGCCAACCACACACAAGGATAGTTGACAAAGGATTTTTTTTTAAATGAAGATGAACAGACACTTTTGCGTAATAGAGAATCTCTCACTTTTGGGGGAATTTTAAAGTTTTGTACTCGGCGTATAATTCTTTCTCTCTCTCTCTCTCTCT
>NW_004798149.1:271819-273163 GCF_000002075.1 Aplysia californica
CAACACCCAACAACATCACCCAGCCAGCACCCACAAGCTCGTGGTCGACAACCACCAACAATGACTCAGACAGACCAAACGAGCAGCAGCAGCAGCAGCAAGCAAGCAGCCCAGGTCCTCCTTCCACACGACCGCCACCGCCACCGCCAGCTGGAGGTAGCAACAACAACAACAGACAGAAGGAAAGAAGGAAAGAAGAGAAGAAGGAAGGAAGAAAGGAAGGAGGACTGTCGTGCATTCTTCCACTGTGCCACTGACCCAGGTAGGCCAGCAGGTAGCGGCAGTTCGCAATGACCGGGGGCTCGCTGTCTTACCACAGCACAACACACAATGGCCCCCCTTGGTCATAAACCACTGACAACTCATTCATTAACCCTTTTGGCGCTACTGCACACACTTTGTTTTATTTATTTTAGGAATAATTAGGGCACTTGCAACACTGTTAGGTCAAGTTAGACCAATATTAAAGGTCTTACAAGAGGGTAACAAACGCAAAAAAGGAGGCGAGGTAAGGACGATGGATGTTTGATAGGAAAAGGGAGCAAACCACACCAGAGTACCTGCTAACCACCCACTGCACATACTTTCTGCAGATGTGGTAAGTGTCAGTGTGTACGGGTTTAATGTCCCTATCAACACTGCTAGGTTATTTTAAAGGTTTGGACCTTCGATTTTAAAGTCTGTCTCCGATAAAACTGAGCCAAATGGGTTGAGAGCTTGAAAACTCCACAAAACTACAAATTGAAATAGTCCATGTCTGATATTCAAACCAGGGCCATCCGCTCCGTAGTTCAGCGTGATACCCACTGAGCAATTGAAAGAGATGCACATTGAAGCGACTAAGTTACCGAAAGAGACGCATATTAAAGTGACAATGGCCATTCGGAGCAGTAAAAAGCAAAATAGAACTAACAGTCAGAGAGAAAAGAAGAAGGATCTACCAGTGGCACTTTCCAGCTACCATAGGACCAAGAAGTGCAAGGGAAGCAACGTGGACAGATAAAAATAACAAGAAGGGGTGGGAGGAGTGCAACAGCCATCTCATGCTCTCAGAAAAAGAAAGATATGACAGACGAGGGAAAGAAAAGAAGTAGGATTTACCAATGGTGCCCTTCAGCCACCCACCATCTTGCAGAACGACAACATATTTGTACCTTTTGACTCACGGTCCAAAGAGCGGCGCCATGGATTAATCTACGGCCTCAAGTCTGGCTGGTCGAAAAGGGGGTTAACGGTTTCTCACGACCTATGGCATGCCACGGGTTAAGGATGACAGAGCGTCTGCGCAAACGATGACGTCGCCGGGAGCGACAAAGCTTGACCACCACACACACACACACACAA
>NW_004798149.1:273297-274941 GCF_000002075.1 Aplysia californica
GGGGTGGGGTGGGAGAAGGGGGACGCAGACTAACAGACAGACAGCAGTCGTACTATGGGGTTTACGCGGTTCGCTGGACCAGAAACAAGGTTGACGGGTGTGCTTGCATGCGTCTGTGTTATAGCGGTTATACCGCGTGCACACTGCCAATCGAATTCATCTGATTCAGTATGGGTAAGCCAGAATTCAACCGACTTGTTTGTTTGCATGAATAGGTGTTTTACGACATTGCCGGTTTACTTCTGGTCATGTAAGAGCCAAAAAAACGTTTCACTGTTGCAAACCTAGTTTTGTACTAAAAGGACGGATGGACCTGTTAACCGAATTCAACTAAATTCAATGTGACCTTCAAAATCAAACGCGTTTCTTGTTCAAGGCTGAGAGTCGAATCGGTTGCATTGCGCCAAAATGGTGCTATTTGCCAGTCCAGGGACGAAATAATGGCTGCCCTACACTCCATTCAACTGAATTCGATTGACAGTATCCACAAGGTTTGGCTGTCACACGCAGAAGAGCAGGTTCGTGTGACGGGAAGAACTTTTATCGAGTATCTCGGGTCTTTCTGCTGGGGTGTTGTATCCTTCTCAGTTTGGGTCAACCCTGACAAGCAAAGTCGAAACCCGTCTACTAAATTATTTAAATTGCGTCGATGGGGGTGTGAAAGACATACATATTTTTTTAAGTGCCCAGGGTTGGGGGGGGGGGCGCAGACAACCAGACAGACTATGGTTCTTTACTGTGGGCGTGCTTAGTTCGTCGACGGGTGTTCTAGCATACGACAAACTAGCATGACTACAGCCATGTACCTCCAGAAACATACAACATGTATTATATTATTACAAATCGTAACGATTCTACGCCCTACTACCCATTGCCGGTGGTTGAAGGACAGCACAGCTAAGCTCCATTTCTTCATTAATCCTGAGTTGTTTCGTTTTTCTCCATTACTAAACGGTTATCATTATGCCAATATACAATTATGTCTTTGACTCAAACTCAAACTAGACACCAATTGGTTTGTTTGTTTGTGCAAAACGGAACACATCGACACGAGTACGGTTATTTAGTGCTGGGGGGGCTAAAAAAGACAGAAACAACACAGGGGAAATAAAATAAGTAGGACCTACCAGTAGCGACCTCCAACCTCCCACCTTTAACAGGTGCTTAAGAAGGTTCTGGGTCTAACACATACTATTAAGACAAAGTAAGAGGAAGGAAAGAAAGAAAACATGCGCAAATACCTAACATAAAGACAACTGAGCACAAGAAGTCGAGGAACATTCTTCCACCATTCAGGGAGGTTGTAATTCTTCCTCGCACGCGGTGGATCTGCTGCCTCCATTAACCAACGACCTGGAGGTTTAGTAAGTAAGACTAGTACAAGTAAGAGATTTACAGCGCTCGCAACTGCATACGGTCAAATGAAAACGCGAAACACAAGCATTTAGACTACAACAGTTCACAGTACGACTTGCTTTTGGTAAATGATCAGATTAAAATGTTAAAATTTTTTATGGTAACATTTTAAACCGTAGAAACAACAGCAGGAAGGGGTGAAGTGCTGTGACAACATCTATATATATCTATATATCTATAGAGAGAGAGAGAGGGGGGGAGAGGGAGAGGTGGGGGAGGAATGGAGAA
>NW_004798149.1:275667-277595 GCF_000002075.1 Aplysia californica
CCCCCCCAAATCCCCGCACACACAATGTAGACGTCACACTTAAGACAGATGTGCTAGCTCTGCAAATATTTGGCTCTCGTAAATTCGCGCTGGATCTGGGACCCCGCCGCAACCCTTTTATCACGAAACCACGGGGCCTCTATAAATATAATATACTATTAACGGAACGGAACGAAAACGTCCGACATAGGGTGTACGAGTGTGTTCAAACTGACGAGGTGTGAAGCTCTTGAAACAAAGGAACTCCCAGATTTTGAAACCATGGGCCAATAGAGGACGTAACAGAAGAAAAAAATCTCTGCCTTTGCTTTTCTTTTTTTTTTTGGGTAAGAGTTTTACGTCACTTGCAACACAATTAGGTCATAAATTGCTTTTCTTTGTCTGTTTCGATGCACTGGGGATCCTTAGTTTGCATCCAAGTACAGAGGCGTACATCGACAATATAAAGGCCATTAAGTGCTGGGAAAAAGTAAGACAGACGTAGAGAAACCATAGAAGAAAAATAAAGAAGTAGAACCTACCAGTATCACTCTCCAACCACCGGCAGTACTTAGCTTGAGTTTTTAAAAATTTGTTTTCGAAAAAAGCAGCACATCGACAAAAAAACAAGAAAGGGGTAGGACGGGTGGATCGACACAACATAGGAAGAGAGAAGAAGTAGAGCATAACAGTGGTGCCCACCAACCAACAACGCATGCAGCACAACAACAACCAGTTGGGTTGGGGTTTCAGTGAAGAAAAGGACATAAACACATTAACGAATGTTAAACTCTGGGGGTGGGGGGGGACTAAGACAGAAGGAAACGACAAAGGGGAAAAAGAAGGGCCAATCAATGCCACCACCCGAATAGCCATTTAGTGCAAGAATAAAATTTGAAATGATACAAGTTTAACGTCCCTATTAACACTATTATGTCATTTAAGAGGCTGGACCTCCGCTTTTTACGTCCTTCTCCGAAAGGACCGAGCAAAATAAGAAATTCGTGTGAAGTGCCTTTTCCGAAGACACGACGACGTTGGACCAAGGGGCTCCTTGCGTTGGACCGAGCTGATGCTCGAACACCAATAACCGTAATCTCACGATTTCGCGTCTGGCAGCCTTACCACTAGGAACAACAGAGAGAAGGTAAAGTAATGTAGTAGGGCCTACCGGTGACACCCTCAGACCATGCGCGTATTCTCTAGAGAAAAGTTAGTTTAAGTAAGTGTTTTACGGCACTCGCAACACAATAATGTCATAATATGTGCCGAAGATTAAAGGTGTTACTAGAGAGTAACAAATACAAAATAGAAGGAGGGGAGATAAGGACGATAGATGTTTGATAGGAAAGAAGAAGCAGAAAGAAGAGAAAATACATGAAAAACAAAAGGCCATACATACACAAAGCCACAAATAAAAGGGTTGAACACATACACCCACAGGGACAGTACAACTCAACCATACACGCAAATCTCGTTGCTAAAACACACATTATCAGAGGGAAACAACACGCACAAACGATTGTTTGGGACTGAGCTGCACACACACACATCTGAAGAAATACGACCAAGACACCCAGACAGACAGAGATCGCTAGACCGAAAACGGCAAAGGCTAACGAAGGGGAAAAGTCCTTCAACTAAAATCACACTCGAATTATTCATGTTGCTGCCGAGCAGAAAATCTTTGAGACCTACTTCTTACACCCGCAGTGTGTGTGTGTGTGCTCTGTTAGCCGTAAAAACGGCTATCGTTTTACTTTCCTCAAATGGGAAAGAGAAAAGGGTAATTGTTGAATTAATTAGGTGTGTGTACTTGAAGCATGCGATAAGAAATTTGCGGCAATTCAGCGTACAGTAAGAAGCAGGGATGAAACAAGACATCTCTCGGTGTTTAAAAAACTGTTCAACCATGAACCCCACAACACACACACACACACACACACACA
>NW_004798149.1:277695-283305 GCF_000002075.1 Aplysia californica
AAAGGGGGTGGGGTGGAGGTGTAAAGATGGAGGTGTAAAATGAGGGTGGGGGGTGTGAGGGGTGGGGAGGGCATTGTGTGAATGATGAGAGGGGAGAGGGAGATAGTGACTTGTCGGGGGTGGGTGGGGGTGGGGACACATAAAACAAAAACAAAACAAAAACAAACCAAAAAATCCGAAAAATCAAGGATGAGTGGATATTCTGATACGATACGCTGAGGGATTGAGAGAAATGGGAGAAAAACGAAAAACAACTGACCAATGGATAAGAGAGAGAGAGCGAGAGAGAGAGAGAGAGAGAGAGAGAGAGAGAGAGAGAGAGAGAGAGAGAGAGAGAGAGAGAGAGACGGGAAGTATGCCACCTACATAAGCAACATCAAATAGGTACAGTTGTGGTGAAATAAACAAGAGCGTGTTGCCAGAACGACAATAAATACACGTTCGTGAAAAGAAGAAGAAGAAAACGGCAAACCGAACACCAATCGGATCTGATGCTTTTAGACACGCCTTCCTTCTCGATGCAGGTTGACGGTGGTACAGACTGAAATATCTCTCCATGCCGAGTAAACACAGCATAGCGTTTCTGAAAAAACTTCGTAAACAATTTGCAGAAGTTCATTTGTGCCCCTCACATATTGTTGTCTTTCATACAAAAATATATTATGTACTTCCTTTTCCAAACACAGACCACAACTGCCTATTCCAGTCCCTTTAACATATCTGTGGCACTACACACTGACACGAGGATGCTGTACCAAAAGTGTATGACACACGTCGATACGCATGAAAGAAATCCTGCACATGACATTCCGAGCGAACAGTGACGGCCATAATATTATGCTAAATAAAATGCAGATTTGAAACGCGCCAAATGAAGAAGAAAGCCTTTTAATTATTATCTGTTGTCCCTTTAAAAAGCGAATAAAAAGAGAAACAGTTAATATGTACTGTAACAAAGAAAATGGGGGAAACACAACTATGTCGCCAATCGAAGGTCGACACGGACGCATGCACGTATTAATCTCACAGACGTTTCAGAGTATTGTTATGAAAATGTTATAGACTGCATCGTTGTAATTATCTTATGAGAAGATTATGCCCCACATGTTTGTAGTATTTCTTCTCTAAGTCGATACTGTAATGGTTTTCCAATTCTATATTTGTTTCAGACTGATACTACTAAGACTGAATCTATGAAAGAAACTGAATACAGTCTTATTCATAATTCGACAATTTCGACCTTTACTGAAATTATTGGTCTACTGAAATTCGTCTGTCTTGAAAGCTGCAACTGCCATTTTAATTGTCAAGCGAAAAATTAGACTCAGGGTCTGCTATGGTTAACCATGGGTTTTTAGTCAACAAAGAAAGGCTATCTAGTATTAAATTTCTGTTTTCGAGAGAACCAAGTCAACTTGGTGGAAGACCCATAAAAAAAATCTAAGAAGAAAAAAATAACGTACATAAAGGCCCATTTGGAAACTCAAACTGCACTCTTTCCCAGAAGCACACCCCGCCGTCCTACCCGACATGACATTTCCTCCTCCCTTCTGGAAAAATAAATAGTTGGTACGAATGTGCAACAATCTCTTCCTTAAGTCAGTTTTTTTTTTCAGATGTCTGCCGTGCCACAAAAACGTAAGTCGTCTTTGTTGAGTAAATACAATGTACTCCTTGCCTGATGGATTAAGAGGATATCCGGGTATTCTGAGCCATGCCATATGCAAAGATGACACATAGGCGCACAGTCAAGGTGAAAAACAAAATAAAAACTGTGCCCAAGAGAGCACCCATACCACCATAACAAGAAGCAGAGCTGAGAAGATCAGAGTTGTAGCATTCACACAATGGATGTCACAAAGAGCCAGGAAATGAATGAACATGAGTGGAGTATTATTATCAATTTCGAAAAATTTACATCATCCACATATTTCACAGGCAAGTTGGGGCTTATTGGTGTTACGTGACTCGAATCCAGGAGTTCCATGCTCGCTGGCGAGAGCGTTGCCCCAGAGACACATGCTCTCCCTCGGTAATATAGTTTGAGGATAATGATGACGTGCACAAATCAAAACAGTAAATAACGATGACTGACTCTTTGACACAATGAAAGCCGAGGAGGATTTGTTTTTCTTTTATTCTTTTTTTTTTTTTTTTTTGGGGGGGGGGGCGATAACGAGACAATTTTTCAAAAAAGAACAAAACAAAGACTTGTTCAGAGGTACTGGCACTGGCGATATACAAATACCCCCCCCCCCCCCAAAAAAAAAACCCAAAAAAAAACAACCACAACTAGCTATCCCAATACCCATCTTTACTGCTAGTATGTATGTTTTCTCTCCTCCTCCCGGTTCCTTTGTTCTCACAAAATATCCCAATAGCAAGAAAACTTGCGTTCACGCTACATCTGTAAAAAAAAATATGACTCGGTCTAAATTGTGCCGATGGTGGAGTAAAACACCTATATTTCATATACATATATATATATATACAACGTAATAAAACAAAATATGACCTACCACTATATCCTTATCGTCTCTTACACAATACAAAGACTCTTATTGTCATTTCTGCAACGCTTGCATGTTCTAAAATTTCTTCAGTCAGACAAACTCACACAAAAAGGATAGTAGGACCAACAAGACACTCCAGTCTCCCACACCCAAGCTACACTACACTGCACTAAACGAACCGTCGCCCACCAAAATATTATGCGGTTCAACACTAAAGCGTACACACTGGGAAGAGAAAGAAAAAAAAAATACTGGGGACTGGTTCAACCTCATTTCGACCATTCCCCAAAGCCCAACCATCCGTGCACTAAAACGTCTGAGTGAATGGCGCAAAGAACCATGTGAATTTGTATTATGTTTTAAAAATGGTTTTTACCGTACTTGCAACACAAGTCATAGAAGTGCAGAAGATGAGAGGAGTTACAAGAGAGAAATAAATCTAAAAAGGGGGAGGAGAGATAAGGACGATGGATATTTGAGAGCAAAGAAGGAGCAAATCACACCAGAGCACCCGCCAACCACGCGCTGAATATCTCTCCCTATTCCCGAGTCTTTCAGTCTGTCTGTCTGTCTGTCTGCCTGTCTGTCTGCCTGTCTGTCTGTGGCTACCTTTCCCTATCCATTATTCGTTTTCTCTACCAATAAATATATAGGGAGAATATACGACCGCACCTCGAGACTGTGCAGTGCTCAATGCTGTGAAGATTCACAATATGTAGCTAATGGCGTTAACAGAATTGACAGGCACAGAAGGGAACAACAATACATTATCATAACAAAGGAAACTCCCACACAAAACAGGACAGTCTATTACACCTGCACTCCCGAGAGAAAATGTTTAAAAAAAAATGACTTATACAACAAAAACTTATTTTCAGGCAAACCCCTGAACTACGCAACAAACAACAGAAAAGAGACACGATGAGGAAATAGAGACAGAAAAAAAAACCAAGAATGAAATTATCCTTTGAACTTATAGACCAGTCACTGTTATCTGCAGGCAAATACCGACCTGCACTATGCTGTTAATATATTCAAACGTGTAAGAAGAACTCCAATTCTATTCACCTTATATTTTGCAAGATAAATAGTGATGTTGGATGAAAAATATTTATATATATCTTGACATTTCCTTTCTCAAACTCTTCTCTCAACAAATATTTTCCTTTAAGAACTAGGCAGGAGTCATAACTGTCATCTGCATGAATCGTTTGACAATATGACGGGAGTATATATAACTTTGGGGCGACTGTAGTAAGTAATCCTATGCTGGGGGCTCTCGTGGCCTAGAGGTTAAGGTGTTGGCCTCTCATTCAAAGGTCCCGGGTTCGAATCCGGGTAGCGACCGAATAATTTTCTTCTCTAAAATTGTCTCCTTTCACCTCCTTTCCTGCTCTCCAGCAATGCTCTGTCGTCTGCTTTCTGCCCCCACCCCCTCACCTTCTTTGTCCCCTCCTCTGGGCTCCTGGCTCTTTCTGCAGCCTTTCTACTGCTACTCCTTGGCTCCTCCTTACTGCTGCCTTTCTGCGACAGCCCTGATCTTCTGGTAGGAAAGATCTACACCTAGCCTTCTCGGACAAGGGCGAAAAATCTCGGAGGGCCCGTGTGCAAGTTGCGCACGTTAAAGATCCCTTGGTGGTCTAAAATCGATAAGAGTATGCTTCAGCCGCCACCCGGGCAAAATTAAAAATTTCCAACCAACTGAAAATAGTAGGTGTGTCCCGCGCGCTCATATGACCTTATGCAGTTGCGAGCGCCGTAAAACACTTACCAAAATTTTATTTTTTTAAAATCCTAATCTAGATCTAGATAAAAAAAGCTGAGTGACTGAATCCACACATTGTGGAACAACCAGTTAGTTTCGCTCTTGCTGGTTATTTATTACTTTATTCTGTACACAGTATAGTAAAACTGATGTGTCATCAATTGTTGGGGTGAGGCAGTTCGAGTAATTTTTGTCCCTGAACCGTGTAAAATCCCTAGCAGGGGACGCTCCAGAGAGTCAGGTCGGTGTAACCGATCCTACCGCCGCAAGAGGTACATGTTGTGCTGTGGCTCATTAATTTTGCCGACACCTCGTCAATGCACCAGGAGCATTAATTGAATCTTTATTACCCTTTAAAAGATGTGTCTAAAATTCCGAGAAAAAAACATCTCCGCCTCTGAGTTCCACACGGGAATGGAACTCAGATTTCTACTTGCTACGCCATGGCGACTACCCACCGCACCACAGAAGCTGGTAGTATCAGTCTAACCAAGACACTTTTTGACTGCATTGGAGGTCAAAGTTTATTTTTTGCTAACGTGTAGCCGACTAAAGCATCCAACCGCCCATCCGATTTACTGCTCGATCCCATCAAACTTCGATAATGGTGACCCACTAATTCAGACAAACCCTTGTTTATTCAAGTAAAAAACAGCACATCGGCACAATAAATACTACTCATAATATTGTGCAGGGAAGAAACAAGACAGAAAATCAGAATCAACAGAGTGAAAGAAAAGAAGTATGACCTGTCAGTGGCGCCCTTCAACCATCCCAGACAAACCTTGACCTCATTTAAAAGTACAGGGAGACTCACCGAGTGTATGGAGCTCCGTGAAGTTGATACGTAAGTTGGTGAGTTTGAGGAGATCCTGCACCGCCTCGCTGTAAGGATCTGGGATCGGAATGAAGGGCGGGAGCACACGGAAAATCACCTGAAACAAAAATAGTGTAATACAGTATAAATAAGGTGTCATGAATTGTTGGAGCTTCTGCTTGGGCACCTGATGATGATGGTGATGATATTGTTGTTTTCGTGGAGGTTTTTGCTCTAGTTGTAGATTTCATAGTTGAATAAGGAAACAACATGTGTTGTTTTTCATGACACACTGACCGTTTTCTCCGGCGCTACAAACGTGGGAGAAAGCGGACTTGCGAATCTTCAAGAAAAGAAAAAGGCTTCTTAATCGTACACATAATAATGTAACAAAATATTACAAGAAAACAATCAGTGACCAGAAGAACAGAGGCACCTGACACCATTAGCAATGCAAAACACACACTCTCTCTCACTCTCTCTCTCTCTCTCTCTCTCACACACACACACACACA
>NW_004798149.1:283793-285021 GCF_000002075.1 Aplysia californica
TAATAATAATAATAATAGGCACATAGCATTACATACGCAGTCAATCGCCCTGCAGCTTAATGTTATCTATATTTGTGGCATAAATCACATAGGTCATTTCTGATTCAAATGTGGATAATTCATTTCGAGAACTTTCCCGCCAGTAAAGTAAACCTGTAGCAGACCATTAACATTTAATTTACTAATGTGGCCTGCGAGCTTATTATGGCTTAAAGCAAGAACGCCAGAAGAACACAAAGAAGGAAGATTCCTTTCTTAACTCTCTTCACTTCTCTCTGGATTTCCACAGCGCAACACAGCGATCGATTGGCTGTCCATGATCTACATGTTGGCGTACATACCCATCATCTTCCCGGCCACCTGGCTTCTGGACAAACGAGGGCTGAGAACGTGCTGCATCTGCGGGTCTTTGCTCAACGCTGTCGGCGCCTGGCTCAAATGTGCCAGCGTCGCAGAAGATAGGTCTGTGAAAATATTACGGTTGATTGGTAGTTTGTTTTCTTGTATATCCACATCCGCCCATGCAGGTGTGTGTGTGGGGGCGGGGGGCGGGTATAGTTTTACCATAGGGGAGCAAAGAATACACCTGTCGTGATACTGCGTGTCGTAAGATGCGACTGAAGGTGCAAAGGTCTGGTCTCCCGAAAAGTACCAGTTTGCGGAGAGCCAACTATCCGACCCAGTAAAAAAAACCGTCAGTTACAGAAACACAGACAAACACAACTTTTTATTTTTCGATCTTGGGAGATGGAGGAGCTTCTGCATCAGCAGGAACAAAGAAGGACAGCGGACAACGCCAAAAGGACTCTTCTGACCCGAAACCTTCTCTGTCGAACAAGTCTCTCCGGATTGCATCGTGGAATGTTCGCACCTTGTATGAAGCAGGAAAGAGTTCTCAAGTAGTATTACGGGGAAGACCGCGCGGAACCTGGAGAAGAATATCAGAAATCGATGTACAGAAAAGTGGGAAGATATGGAATAACATCATGAGGCTAGCCCAGGATAGAGAAAGGTGGAAAGTGTTTGTCCGTGGCCTATACCCTGGTGCAGAGTGAGATGATGATGATATCCACATCGGCATATTGTGGATACGTTGGCAGATAGGATTCCTCTTAGAGGGTCTGAGTGAGATGTAGAATCGAAGCAGAAAGGCTGGAATACTCGATGAATATAACAAATTACCACCCACACCTACCCAAAACACACACACACGCGCGCGCACACACAC
>NW_004798149.1:285121-287017 GCF_000002075.1 Aplysia californica
ACACACACACACACACTCTCTCTCTCTCTCTCTCTGTCTCTCTCTCTCAGTGGTGTACGACACCATACTCGACGTGCTTCCACAGTTTGCGCCAAAGTCTCCTTAAATCCTACATCTTAACACACGGTCCCAGTTGTCGGATTCACTTACCTATCAAATTATGCCAGAAACCCCCCCCTAATCACAGAAACGGCTCACGATAGAAACGGGACCATCTGGGAGAAAGAGGCCAGCGATGACACTGGATTGACATCGTGTCTATGAGGATTAAGCAGTCCAATCGTCGGCTAGTTACTCGGCCCTTCGGATATCAGCAGACTTGTATTTCGAGAGGAGTAGCTAATTCGGAGGAGAGCGAACTATCTCCTAAAGTAAATACTGAACCGCAGCAGGCATGACCCCTTTGGTAGAGTGTCGTGTTCCGTGTTAATAATAAAAGCACATCTGGCTCAAACGAGAGTCAATTTTCTTCTGGTTTTCAAGGTAAGGTCGCTTTTCCATTACTGAATAAAAACTTAAGTTTTTAGTCATGAGAGTTTTACGGCACTTGCAACACAATAAGGGCCAAACAAGTGTCGACGGATAGAGGTGTTACAAGAGAGTATCATACACACAAAAAGAAGGAAGAGATATAAGGACAATAGATCTTTGACAGGAAGGAAGGAGCAATATTTGAGTACCCACCAACCACCCACACTGAGAAATTGTATTTTTACCGCCAAGGTATCTAATTTGAGGGCAAAACCTTTGGTGGATCATTGACGGTTAAAAGCAATGAAGAAGCCGGCAAAGGTAGTTCTTGTGAAAGTATCTGAGTTTTCAACTGAAAAAAAAAACTACAGGACTGCAAACAATTCTCTCTCTCTCTCTCTCTCTCTCTCTCACACACACACACACACACACACACACACACACACACACACACACACACACACACAAAACAAACACATTTACGCATTCCCGTGCTAGGGCACGGAGACCGAGTCAGACAAGGGGAGGGCAGAGATATAGGGAGATAGGGAGGAGAGAGAGAGAGAGAGAGAGAGAGAGAGAAGGAGTATGATATGTGAGTGTCAGGAACAGGGAGGCAAAAGCAAGACTTGTGAGTACCTGCAGTGGTTAAGAATTTGATAAACAGAGGTTTGAAGGAGTGACAAGCAATGTTTTTACAACGGCTCTTAAGATGGCTGACCACTGGCGAGTGTTCTTGAGGAATTCCCTCTCTACAACCAGAGAACAAGCTGTCAAGGTCTACGGTACTTGCAATTAATGGCTTTTTAAAACCTTCGCGTCTTTCATTGGCCTGTCTTGAGCTTTAAATCCCTCATCTTTATTTGTATGAGATTTTTTGGAATAACAGGATTACTTGTTATTTCTAAACTAAGAAACGACACTGCATGCAGCCCTCAATCATGTTTAAGTACGATTGACTGCGCAAAAGACCAGGAACAACCTGTCTTGACGGACTGGTCAGCGGGGGGCATTGACCAGAAGAAAACTAAGAACTGTTGGAAGAGTCCTGCCAAGAGGCCACGATAACTGTTGACGGACGGTGTTCTGTGAAAGGTGTTAGAATCAGTCCACTGGCCTTTGCCCACGTGTTTGGCTGATCCGTAAGGCGATTAGTTAGTTATGGAAAAATAGATTGAACGCGACGGAGGGGAATGGATACTGTGGTCAGGACTTACGATATTTTCTTTTTGTCCTTGACTGATTCGATCAAGGCGTTAGCATTGTGTGGAGAAAAGGATTAACTCGCTGGTTTGGTCTCTGTGTGAATTCGTTTGTCTTTCTGAGTGTTCGCTATCGCTCCTTTTTATTTGTTTCCCCGGCGGTCTATTTATCTATCTATCTATCTATCTATCTATCTATCTATCTATCTATCTATCTATCTAT
>NW_004798149.1:287117-288317 GCF_000002075.1 Aplysia californica
AGAGAGAGAGAGAGAGAGAGAGAGCACATTAATTCGTGCGTATAGGTACAATTGTATTTACTTGTGTATGCGACTGAGGACTATATCATGCATGTGTGAGTGATCACTAAAACAAAGCAATCCAGCATGCCCAGCGCCAGATGTGCACAACTAGGGTGCACGCACACATACATATGTACAGACACACACACACACAAACACACACACACACACACACACACACAAACACACCACACACACATACAAACACACACCTGCCATACACACCCACACACACAGAGAAGGACATAAACACATCATACTACACATGCACACACACACACACACACACACACACACACACACTCACGCACACTTCAGTCTTCGGTTTGACCCATGCGTAGATTAGGTCAGAGAGTAATAAAATACTATCTGATTGAGTTTAAAAATGAGATAATAACTTTATGGACCCATGTCAAAAGTTGGGATGTGGCTGACGATTCGGGATGTGGCTGTGGGTTGACGAATCGGAAATGTGCACCGGCGACAGAGGCAGGGGCGCTCCGGTGTGGTCCGCTCCTTCATCTCTTTCAAACATTTATCGTCCTTACCTTTCCTCCTCCTGTCTTGTATTTGTAACTCGCTTGTAACACCTCTAATCTTCTGCACTTGTATGACCTCACAGTGTTGCAAGTGCCGTAAAAATCATACTCAAACTGAACAAATTTCCTTTACTGTTATATTGTCGCTACTTCAGAATTACAAAGTTCTACCTGCTCAGTACCTAGTTTTGAGAAATTTGACTTTTAAAAAATATTGAGTTTCACACCATGTCAAGCTTATTCAAATGCAACTTTTTAAAATACCTTGATAACGTCTCCGAATAATCTTAATATTTTGATAGAGCAGATAAAGCGTTTAGTTTCTGACCTCACATGTTCTTTTTAACTCAAAGCAGCCAAAATGTCAAATATAGAGCTTTGTAATTGGTCGCTTTTAAGGACAAGCGGGCTAACCCAAATGTCGTGGATTTTCAGAAATCTTGACCTACACCAAAAGTGGGCATTGCTCTACCTATTGGAGAAGTTAGATGTCAGTTTGATTGGTGTGTATTTGTTTTGTTTTTGTAAAGTGTTTTACGGCGCTCGCAACTGCATAAGGTCATATGGGCGCGCGGGACACACCTAATATTTTCAGTTGGTAGGAAATTTTGAATTTTAC
>NW_004798149.1:288417-291237 GCF_000002075.1 Aplysia californica
TTCTTCCTTTTCCCCCTGCTGTTGCACATAAATAACTATATTTTACGAATAATTCGTCACAGAGTCGTTGACGGGAATGAACATGGCAAAAGTTTCAGAAAGAACAGACAGTCAAATGAGAGAGAGAGAGAGAGAGAGAGAGAGAGAGAGAGAGAGAGAGAGAGAGAGAGAGAGAGTAGACGTGTAACGTGTAAGCAAAAAGAACAGCAGTTCAAATGGTAGTCTGGCAAAGAGTTTTGACTTGGGGATTTTTCTGCCAACTTCTCTTCCTCTGCCCATCTGGAGTTTGTCAGACACGACAAGATGGTTCACAGGTCACACACTACAGACAGTGTCCTCGACAGTCCACTCACAATATCGCAGACAACGCCACAGGCGGGGACAAAACACCTCGTGTAGTTGTTCAAAGACAGTTTGTCCCGAACAATCTTTGCCCCTGCTCTCTCTCTATCCAACTCTCTCCATCCAACTCTCTCTTTCCAACTCTCTCTCTATCCAACTATCTCTATCCAAACTCTCTCCATCCAACTCTCTCCATCCAACTCTCTCTATCCAACTCTCTCCATCCAACTCTCTCCATCCAACTCTCTCTATCCAACTCTCTCTATCCAACTCTCTCCATCCAACTCTCTCTATCCAACTCTCTCTATCCAACTCTCTCCATCCAACTCTCTCTGTCCAACTCTCTCTATCCAACTCTCTCTATCCAACTCTCTCATCCAACTCTCTCCATCCAACTCTTTCTATCCAACACAGCACGCCCGATAAGTAGTGTCTATCGCGATATAGTAGCTTAAGCTACCTTCGCAACAGGACCTTTAATCCTATCCGTAGGTCGTGTTTTACTATCGTATCCATACGACGTGGGGAACTTTGTGCCACCATTTTCCAAAGAGGAAAGAGGAAATTTACTCGTTAATCCGATCCGTACGCTTTGCATAGCAGTCGGTCAAATTGATTTTTTGAGAAGTGCTGAAAGTTTCAAAGAGATCTTCGCCCGAGAAGTATTCTAAAATGTGAAGAATACAACCTCGGGGGGTACAAAATGATAGGATAAGATTAAGAAAGTTTTTCCCAATTATTTATCTAAAACGGAAAAGGGAGAAGTCGTGCAAAGTCCATCGTAGTTTGAGAAAGTGTTACATTTCCTTTTCCTCTTTCCTACCTCTGGTATCCTTAGAAAGTCTTACATTTCCTCTTTCCTACCTCTGGTATCCTTAGAAAGTGTTAAAAGTTCTATAGCTGGCACAGTCTAGATGTACTGAATGTATAGTATACGTATGGTCCAGCCCCTCCAAACCTACACTGGGTTGTCTCTCAGATAAAACCTGAAGTGACCATCGACTTGAATAGTTATAATATCCTAGACAAGGAACTGACAGTGGGCGGTTGGCGGGTGCTCTGGTGTAGTTTGCTTCTTCTTTCCTTTGAAACATCTATCATCCTTATCTCCCCTTCTTCTTTTTTATGTTTGTTACTTTCTTGTAACATCTCTAATCTTGTGGCGCTCATACGACCTTATGCAGTTGCGAGCGCCGTAAAACCTCTACTAAAACTAAAGGAACTGATCAGGCCGTTACTCTTTGCTATAGGAAAAGTGCGCCGTTGTGGTGCGCACCATCAACGTGTAAATGACGGTCTCTAGTGTTATAGCGGAGTGGCGGAAACCTTTCCCTCTCGGCCTACATTTGGTTCCAAGTACATTCCAATTGTGTGCTCTATGGAGAACCGGAATAACGTCACAGTGCAGTCTTGGTTATTATAATACAAATCTTTGGAAATAACAAATAAACAAACAAGCAACAACAACAACAACAACAACAGCAACAACAATAACAACAAAAACAACATAAAAAACAACAAAAACAACAACAACAACAAAAAACATAATATACCAAGACATTTTTAAAAACATTATTTGGATAACAAACGTAACTACTGACAAAATGTGTTACAATTAATTGTGCTATCTAGGTTTTTTATGGTGTTCTTACTTTATTTGTTTTTTTTCTGGAATAACATATTGCTGAAAGGATTTTTCTTTATCAGGACATTCTAAGAGTTGTAGCTTTTCAAAAAAATCGCTACTCAAGTATGCATGCCATGCTGTCTATCCCAGTCCCATCGCCTGTGGGTAATACTTCTCCCGAGCTGTAAGAACGTCCATTGAATATTCTAGCAATACAAACATCCATGAAGGAATTCACTCCACCAGTGAGCTTTAATTAATGCTTTGGGCAAAGTGTTCATAATTTATCAGTCTTGTGTCGAGTCGGCAGGTTATCGATTTATCATCAGTTCCACTAAGTTGTGACGGCTAAGGGAAGCGTCGACTAGATCTAGTCCATGCCCACAGAGGAGGGAGTGAGAGATGTATCAGTGGCTGGGGACACCTCTTCCATTCTCGCGGCTCCTGCATCAAACAAAGTTCCCAGAGCCGCCCTAAATAATGTAGTCAGAGGCGATAAAGTAGCCGGGTTGTTCATCATTTTGCCGGAGACATCGATCAACGCTTCCTTGTCGTCTCCGAGTTTCCTGGAGTTACTCGTAGAACATTACTTTTGCCCCACCCTTTCCAACATGCACAGACGTGCTCGCGCGCGCACGCACACACACACACACACACACACACACACACACACACACACACACACACACACACACACACACACACACATTCTCTCTCTCTCTCTCTCTCTCTCTCTCTCTCTCTCTCTATCTCTTTAAAAAAATTATTATGTATGTTTCTCTTTTAATCCTCTTTAACTTTCATTTAAACCTCTCTCTCTCTCTCTCTCTCTCTCTCTCTCTCTCTCTCTC
>NW_004798149.1:291351-292912 GCF_000002075.1 Aplysia californica
CACATACACACACACACAGAGACACACACGTGCACATACACAGAGACACAAACACACATGCACACACACACACACACACACTCATACACACACATACACACACATACACACAGACACACACGTGCACATACACAGAGACACAAACACACACGCACGCATACACACAAGCAAACAAACGCACGCACAGATACACATGCAAACGCGTATACTCATAACACGTTCACATCCCCCCTCCCTCCCCTTGTAACACGTACTTTTTCCTCCTCCCCCACCCCATTTCCTCACTCAAAAACTTTAAATGGGCTTTCTACCTGAAATATTCCTTCGCTTTCCAGCCATTTCCCACTTCTCACCCATTTAGCAGGGTGTTAAAACGTTGTACAAAACCATTCTTTAAATCGACAAAAGTTTCTAACAATTCAATCCTGTCTTCTCTTCCGATACGGAACAGAAAAATCAAGAATAAGACGTTGTGGCGCTGCAGCGAGCAACATTCAATAAATAACTTGACATTTTAATTTAATTGCTTGCCAAAACATAATAATATATACTACTATGTGAGGCAGCGTGGTGGAATCAGGCTCTCGTCAATTTTTGGGCATTGAGAGTTATTGGTGTCATCTTAAAGCTTGTTCACTTGTTTTTATTAGGATGAAAAATATAACCATTTATCTTGAATACAAGTAGAGATATTTGCGAATGAAGGAGACCGGGTTACCTGTTTTCAGAGGCAAAATTAGTGACAAAATAGGCCGCGAAAGAATAGTTTTTTCCTTAACTTAAGAGTCCGCGGTAATATAAAATTTACATTTTTTGACTTTTTTCTGAAAAATCTTCCTTGAAATTAGTTCTTTAATGGGCATGATAGGTATTGAGCGAAAAAACAAAAATTTGACAAAATTCACAAACCTGCGGAAAAATGCAAGTTTCTTCACTTTGATTTTTTTAGACGAGAGCCTGATTCCACCACGCTGCCTCACATATATATGTTATAGACGTAACTATCCTTCACAATCTAGCAAACGTATCAACGCATAACATAATACATACTCGTATATTCAGAATAGTTGGGGTATCTAAGCAGTTTATCGAAGTATTCCTTGATACCCTCAATATCAGGGTCCTCTCTGAGACTTTGTTGGGTGATAAAAATGGTCTCTTGGAAGAAGATAAGGGGCAAATAGGGCACACGTCTAGGGGAGTGGTGCTCACTCTTCTTTGTCTGGGGGGGGGGGGGGGAAATGTGCTTCTGTTTGTGGTTTCTTTTTCTTGAGATTCCCACTTCCCATCGGCCCTTTCCTCGGCAATTGTTGTTTTGATGTCTCCGTTTCGAGAGTAGGGATCCAAGCAATCGAACATCGATAATCTAGAACTGAGGGGTGTTCAAAAGTAAACCACAGGGCTGGCTCTTCGTTGTGTTTAAATGACAGGTCGTGTGTGTTTGTGGTGTAGAGGTTAGCTTGTTCGCTGTTCCATGTCAGAACTTGTGAGTTCCAGAGTGATTCCATCGAGTTGGGATGCGGTTGAGGGTGTGTGTGTGTGTGTGTGTGTGTGTGTGTGT
>NW_004798149.1:293054-302481 GCF_000002075.1 Aplysia californica
ACACACACACACACACAAAACACACACACACATCCCTCCCCCCTCACACACACACACACCTACACAACATATCACACCACCACAAATTGACGTCATCTCCATTTATATCTGGACCAGATATACAAAAGCAGCCCCGTGCATTCCCCTCAAACCTTTCCCTCCCCAGTTAAGCATTAAATAGTAAGCTAGAATAAGTGGGTAATGTATGAACAGCCGACAGGAGAGAAACACATGTTACGTCGACGGGTAAGGAGTGGGGGATTGAAAACCAGGGGGATGACGCCGCTCCCACTAATAGTTTAGTTTTAGTAGGAGTTTTATTTTACGGCACTTCCAACACAATTAAGTCATACAAGTGCCGAAAATGAGAGGTGTTACTCGAGAGTAACAAACACAAAACAAAAGGTAAGAAAGACAAGGATGACAGATGTTTAATAGGAAAGAAGGGGCAAACCACAACAGTAAAGCACCCGCCAACCATCCACACGCTATAATCAGACAGTAAGCTAAAAGTGGGTAGGCTAATGTATGAACGAACAGCCGACAGGGGGGTAACACACGTTACGACTGCGGGTACGGGATAAAGTTAAGTTTCAGTAAGGGTATTACGGCACTTCCAACACAATTAAGTCATAATATAAGTGCCGAAAACTAGAGGTGTTACTCGAGAGTAACAAACACAAAATAGAAGGAAGATAGAATATAAGGAAGGTAGACGTTGATAGGAAAGAATGAGCAAACCACAACAGTGAAGCACTCGCCAACCACCCACGCGCTAAAAGTAAGCTAAAAGTGGGTAGGCTCATGTATGAACAGTCGACAAGGGAGAAAAACACACGTTACGTCTGCGGGTACTGGATTAAAAAGCAGAGCGAGGGGGCCGCTACGGAGAGCATGAGTGACCGTAGTTTACCCAGAAAAGCAATGTCAACGGTCGCACCGCACCGCACCGCACCGCACCTAACCTACTCGGAGGACCGAACCAGACAGAAATAAACCCCGACGATCTTTACCTTGGAGTATCTTTACCTGTCTTTGAGTCATTTTTATTTGGGAAGGATACAATCCCCCAAGTGTGCTCCTACTTGCCTCGCTAGGAGCCCACTCTTTGTCTGCGTCGCGCGTGTTTGCATATTACATTTTTACTCCGTAAGCCCCTTTAATGCCTTAAATGCCGACAACAGCAATCTCATATATCCAGATATTTTGTTATGAGAAGCCCCGTCCGTAACGGAACAATGGGGAAAATGTTTTGCGCAACCGTATACTGAACTAACGTTACAGCATAGCGCAGCAAACACTTCTAAAGGCTAGCTGGACAGGGGCTGAGGTTTCAAGGCGAACGAGACATTAATACCATGAGAGACGGCCTTATTCTCATCGAAACAAGAAGCCTTGCGCCTCTTTCAGCATCGTGTTGGTAACTTCATATGAGACGGTTTTTGAAATTCCGCATAAAAATGTTTCCTATATGATAGAATAGAGATCCTAAAACTACTCAAACCACCTGGGTCCTAACATAAACCCCTACACATGCACAACCCCAGCAGTAGATTTGAACCTGAATCACCACAATTCTCCCCCCCCCCCCCAAAACATATAAAAGAAAGAAAACGAGAAATGAAAAAGGAACAAAGAGGCAGTAGCTTAAGGGATAACAAATAATAAATAAGGAGAGAATACAAGAATGAATAAATTAAAAGGGAAAAAGGGAAGGAAAAATGCAAAGTGGGCGACAGGAATAACACAGTGCATCTTAAACAGGAGTACGTCGATACGACACGAACGTTAATAAAGACAAGCAATAGATAGACAAAGAAAACATAACATAACAAAGGAAGGAAGGAAGGAAGAAAAAAAGAAGGAAAAAAAGAAAAAAAAGAAAGATATTACGAGTTTTCAAGTGTTCTTGCAGCTTACACTTTATTAGAAAAAAGGAAAAGAAAGAAAACAATTGCAAAGAAGGACCCACCTCTCCATCAGTAGACGGCGTCTCGGCCGAGTAGCGCTCCTCGCAGATGACGTCCGAGAGACTGTTGACCACACGCTTGGCCACGCCCGGGAACGACTTGTCGCAGTTCTGGGCGAAGTAGCGGTACACCTTCCACGTGCGCCCGAAGTCGAAGGACCGCTCGATGAGCATGGCCTTGGGCCGGAACGTCTTGAAGGTCATGATGAGATGGGTGAAGTGGAACTCGGCCTCCAGGTCCAGCTGGATGTACACGTTCTCCACGCCCGTCTTCGCTTGCCACCAGCGGTTCTTGCTCTCCTTGAAGGAGGAGACGATGTTCTCGATGCGGTGGCTCTGCTCGGTGAAGCCCTCGCGCCAGGGCTGCCGCGAGTCGCACGTGAAGCATTTGGTGTCCTTCTCCAGGTAGCTGACCACGCAGTAGCGCTGTGGCCGGTCCAGGCCGCATGTGGAGGAGGCGCTCAGGTTCTGGGCGCGCCCGATCAACAAGTCTCCCGTGGCCGGGTAACAGCTGCCCTGCTCGCACTTCGGCTGTCGTCTGCCTTGCCCTGAGCTTCCTGTAAGAATGAAAAAATAATCCGATTCTTGAGTAATGAGGGCCAAACCGATAGCGGGGGAAAATGCCATTCAATATGCTGTTGTTTGTTTGAGTAAAGAGAAACACATCGACACAACAACGGTCACTTAGAGCAGGGAGAAGGCAAGGCAGACAGATAGAAACAACAGAAGAAGAGTAAAGAAGAAGGTCCTGCCAATGACACCCTCTCATCACCCATGAAAACGAACAAAACAAAATGGCGACCTGCTAATTTCAAACTTTTGAAAAAATAAAGGCACATTGATACGACAACCGTCATTTATTCACAGGAAAAAGCAAGACCAACAGACAGAGAGAAAATATCTAGGTCCACCAGTGGCACCCACCAAGTACTCTTTACGTTGAGAATTGTTTTAGTTAGACTTTAACAACACTTGCAACCCAAACAGGTGACATAAGTGCCAAAGTCAAAGAGGCGTACCTAGATAGCAATATACAAAGAAGATAAGGAGAGAGAACTAAAAACGATAGATGTTTTACAAAACAGAAGGCGCAAACCCCAGCAGGGAATCTGTCAACAATCCACACGTTACTTTGAACTTGGGGGAGGGGAGGGTTGAGAGAAAACAGTTGAGTTGCAGTTAAAGGATGAGTGAAAGCACGATAGCTAGCTACCTCATTTTGACAGAAGCAGATGACGAAACTATAAATTAAAGCTGAAAAGAAATAAAATCAGCAAACAACACCAGAGCATCCTTCGACCACTAGACCAATAATAGCAAGAGAATTATTTTGAATATCTGAGGTAACAACACTAGCATAAAGGCAGAGTTTTGACTTTCCGGGTCTAAAACGATGTCGTGATATAGAGACAGATATAGACTCAAAATGGGCAGAGAACGAACCTATAAAAAATGAGTGAGGCCTTTTTGTAAATAAGTGAGTTCAAGTATGCGCGTTCGTGTGTGCATGTACGGTGTGTATGGCTTTTTTTTTCTTCAAAAATCACCCCAGCAATGGTTCAAGATGAGGTTCCACCGAAGCAGATCAAGGTAACTGTCCGCCTGTTGGTTGTCCCAGAATTTGGTGCTTAAATGTGTACGGTCCGATGCATGTGTATATATATATATATATATATATATATATATATATATATATTTAATTTAAAAAATTATAAGAAAAGTGACGTCTCAAACAACGTCACCAAAAGCATGGGCATTGGTTGCTCTGAACTATGAGTCAGGTATATCATTTAAAAGCCTGGCCTTGCTTGCTAAGAGTAGATTGACATTATCAACTCCTGAGGTGTGTTCCCACCGTAACTGTTCCAAAAATGGCATTAATGGGTGGCTCTGTGCTCTGTTTCTGTTAGCTTCGTTTATTTGTTTGAGGTTGGGGGTTTTATGTCCTTGCTTTTCCCTTTTCTTCTTTTTACTATTTTTCTTTTTTAAAGGAAGATCAGGCTTTACGGCAAGATGGACGAAAGCACGTAAAAAAATGTAAAATAACAACTCTGAATTCGGGGGCACAAAGTCCAGGAAAAGGTTGTTCACACACACGCACGCACGCACGCACGCACACACACACACACACACACACACACATACACACACACACACACACACGCACGCACGAAGACACACACACACACACACACACACACACACACAAACACATACAAGTACACATGGGCGCACATACTCGAACTAAGAGGGCAGCACATCTTGTACTCGAATTAACCTAGTTTCCGTTTAACACATCACAAAGTTTTCAAACTCTAGGTATCATTAATGAGGTCACAGGCATCGGAGAGTGAATCAGGAGGTGACGGCTATATTCCTGAAACGGGAAACACTAACCGAGGAAATGAACCCATTCAACACGAACGTTTTAGGCTAAATTAATCGAGTCCATAAAAACCAAGCTTGGAAAAAGGCCAAGACAACGCTTGGAAACGGGAGAATAATTTTTAGTTTTAGTAAGAGTTTTACGGCACTTGTAACACAAGAAGGTCATACAAGTGTTGAAGATCAGTTTTAGTAGAGGTTTTTACGGCGCTCGCAACTGCATAAGGTCATATGAGCGCCAACAGATTAGAGGTGTTACAAGAGAGTAACAAACATAAAAAAGAAGAAGGGGGGAGATAACGACGATAGATGTTTGATAGGAAAGAAGAAGCAAACCACACCAGAGCACCCGCCTACCACCCACGTCGAAGATCAGAGGCGTTACAAGAGCAACAATTACAAAAAAGAAGGACGAGAGATAAGACCGATATATGTTTGATAGGAAAGGAGCAAACCACATTAAAGCACCCGCCAACCATCCTCGGGAAACACTAGCTGAGGAAATGAACCCAACAAGCACACTCGGAAGGCCTTGGGCTGTACTAATTGAGACTATAAAATCAAGCTTGGAAAAAAGCCAAGACAACGGGTGGAAAGAGGAGAAAATTATAGAGGCCAGTAATTAAAAAATAAAGGACTTGATAATGACAAGCGTTCCTGTCACGCAATGAATTTCGGAAACCCAGGAAGGGGAGAGGGAAATACAAGAAGTTATGGCAATCTGAAAACTTAGTTCTAGAGGGACGTGGACCGTGGTATTCCCTTTTAAAAGAAACGTAATACATGTACAAGGAGATTTTGTCATCACATTGCTTTGCATCACTTGCACGAAACCGGAAATAATTCAGGGGGGTTTGAATAGGAACAGGTTTGTAGGTTGTTGTTGTTTTTTTTTCCCCTTTCTCCTTTGTACTGACATGCAATTTGTCAAAAGAAAACGAAATACTTTCACCGTTTCCTTTTTCTCATTGGTAAAACCTCTTATTCTTTTTTTTAAAATCCAACATGAAATTATTGCCAGGACAAAAGTTTTTGTCAAGTAGATCTAAGCACTGTGAGCTAAAACTATTCGCCCGATTGGAGAGTTGGGTCGGTATTGACTCGATTCGGCTTCGGTTTTGGTTCCACTGTTTGTTTGTATGTTTGTTGTATTTTGAGGGAGGGGTAATTCCTTTCGATGGTTCTTTTGTAGTATTTGTGTGTATGTGTGTGTGTGTGTGTGTGTGTGTGTGTGTGTGTGTGTGTTTGTGTGTGTGTTTTGGGGAAAGGGGGGGGGGGGGCTTTTTATGTTTGTTTTGGATTTCTTTACCGTTGATTGCTATTGCAGATTCATTGTTGTCGTTTGTGTGTGTGAGGGGGGGGGGGGGTAAACACATAGGCATGAACAGCAACATATTTATATAAGTTCAGTTACGGAATCAAGTCGTTGTGTGCAGTGATAGAGAACGAAAACGGCACGGAATGGATTAAAACAACAATGATCAGAACGGACAAACAACGCAAGAGCGCCCGCCATTCACTTTCCGGAGATCATGGACATTATAAGAGAAAAAAACATTTACAGAACAATGACAGACTGATCAGTGTTTTATTACAGAACCCAAATTGGGGACAGACAGAAAAAACATTCCCACTGTCAATCCCAACCACTCCTCAGTAAAAAGCCATAGGGCAAAACATCACCACAATGCCAGCGGTGAGTTGCCAGCTGACGGAGTTGACAACACTATGCCAAGCAATCATATGCAAAGGATTACAATAATTTACAGGAGTGGTAGCTCAGGAGACAAGCTATCACGACACGATATCATGTTAGCGTGGTTCGCTTGAGGCAGCGCACCAATGCGACACAACCAGCTACGGGAATTTTTTTTTAAGGAAGTGTTTTTACACCCCTATCGACACGATTTCTATTATATTATATAATATTATATTGGAGGCGAGCTTCCGACCCTGTCTGCCGGAGCAAACCTGGGCTGAGAGGGACACAACATCCCAGCAGAAAGACGGAGATACACGACAAAAAGTTTCTCCTCATTTGAAGTTGGACCCACCAACGGCACTCTCAAATCACCCAAAAGCGTAGTAAGAAGAGATTTTATAGACAACGCTATAAAACCAAAACATCCGAGGAAGGAGACAGCGGGTTTGGGTTTCCCATACTTGTCTAAAACAGCAGAGAACAAAGTAGGGTCAAATCTGCTCAAACAGCCACGTGACCTGTATAAGACAATCACCTGTACAAATGGCCAATTCCCATTTCCCCCCTTGTGTATATTTTACATTATAGTGGCTTTGTAAGACGACCACATGTCTAAGACGGAGCTATTTTCCTCCTAGACAATGGGTGGCTGTCTTTCACAATTTCGACTGCACATGTCAAATGATACAGGCACAGATCGCCCTAGAAGCACTAAGAGGTTTTTTTGTTTGAGTAAAGAGAAGCACACCGACACAATACAATAATGATCATTTAGTGTTGGAAAAGGTAAGACAGACAGAAACAACAGGGGGAAAGTAAAGAAGTTATTGTTGTTGTTGCTGTTGTTGTTGTTGTTGTTGTTGTTGTTGTTGTTATCGATCCAGCAACAGCTGGGCTCTGGCCCTTCTGTCCAATGCCATGTAGTGATAAGTGCAGGTTTGCTGCAGTTGCTGTAATGTTCCATAGAGTGTGTTGTCAATGTAAGGTTTCGGAGGGAGAAGGGTAGCTCTGATGTCATTTAGGGCTGTACAATGGAACAGGTGATGCTCCACGGTCTCATATGCATAGTCACACAAGGGACACATTGGGGGAAGTTCCGGGTTTATTCTGTTCAGGTGAAAGTTGAGCTATATGTTCTGTTCGTAGGCGGAAGATCGTGGTCTGTTTCTTTCTCTGAAGGCGGTTGATATTGTCATTCCTTTTTGTTGTGGTCATATGTTTGAAAACTGCCCTGTCTGTCTTTCCCAGGGCCCATCTGTTCATCCAATCTTGCTTGTTGTTGCTTTTGATGATTTGTTTTGCAGTGTTGTATGAAGTTGAAGTGTTGGGTTGTTCCTGTCTAGATCCCCGTTTGGCAAGTGTGTCTGCTCTGTCATTTCCAGGTATGTCTGAGTGTCCGGGGACCCACTGCATTACTAGGCTGATGCCAAAGGATGTTATCCCATGATGGGATCCAAACAATACATGGGTCAAATCTTGGTTTAGATGATGGTCATTTTCTATGGCTTGTAATACTGATAGTGAGTCAGTGAAAATTACAATACTCTGTGCTTTACCAGGATGCGTGTCAAAAACTGTGCGGAGATGGTACAGTGCTGTTTCAATTGCCATCATTTCTGCATCGTAGTTGCTGCATTTCTCTCCACAGGCTGCAGAGATCTCATTGGAATTGGAACTTCCATCTGGGTACTGTATTAGTATTCCATATCCGGCTTTGGTTGTGCCTTTGAATGCTGAGCCGTCCGTATAGACGTGTATCCAGTCATCTGAATAGCTGTCGATTGTTTGATGTGATGCAAGCATCAGCGTCACTGGGTCTGAAGATTTTGTGCTCTTGTCTTTGAGAGATGTTGTAATGATTGGCTTTTTTAAAGAAAGGTGGGGAAGGATATTTTGGTTGACTCTTTTGGTTTCTTTTCTGAAAGTAAAGAAGTAAAACCTAGAAATGGCTCCTGAAGCACGCAAGGCAGTGACCTATCGGCAACGCCCTCTAACGAGCCACCATTACTTTGCAAAACATACTCCTGGTGTCGGTCGTCGGTAGAAGTACCGCCGCAAGGCTTCCGTTCCTTCCCTACTGTACTATAAGTATTAAGTACCATCCAAAAGAGGCCACACAAATACCGGGTGACCCCTCCGCCCGTCACGTGTGAGGGAGCCAAAACTGTTTTTTCCTGCCCCCTACACGCCGGCCAGACTGAAAACAAACAACATGGGATCCCACGAGGGTAGCTAGGTAAACCGATTTGAAAGAGAATCGAGCCATCATCGGGCGGGGGCGAGGGCCGAGAATGAAAAGCACGTGTGCCCGCCAGAGGGGAACGCCGAGGAGCTAATAGACTCCCGGACTTGTACGGGTGCGGTCAGGGGAAATGGTACATCCTGGGCCCAGCACGTGTAGAGTAAGGAGGAACAGCTTTTTGATGTGAGTACACGGATATGAGGAAACTAGGGCGGCCTCTGCTAGAGGAAGCGATTTCAGGCTTTGAAGACAGATGCCGGGAAAACTTGAAAATAGTCATGTAATATTACTACTCGGGCGGCCTTTGGATTTCTTCAGGTTTTGAAGATCAAGAAAGAAGGCAGGAAAACATCAAAACAGTCAAGTAATACCTTATCATAAACTGATATGTACAAACGCAGACCTGATCGTCTGTTTTCGTTTGAAATGAAAAGCACATCCACACATGGCTATTTAGCGCTGGGGAAAAGCAACATGAGCACACAAAAAATATAACCAAGAGAGAGCAAAGGAGTAGGTACATGTACTTCTACTACGTGTATGTACTATTATATAAAATGCACTTTTGCCTTCCACCCACGGCTGACTCAGGTACCGAAAACCATGACACGGTCAAAAGTTTAAAAGTAACGAGTAGATGAGTCAGCTAAGAGTTGTCTGAAGGGACGAGGACAGAGGAATGTTTGTTTAGTAAAGATTTTACGGCGCTCGCAACTGCATAGTCACAGCTTCCAGCAACTGATATCATTTTTCGAGGAATTTCGAGTGCAAAGAAGGAGGCGATAATTGAAAAAAAAAGAAACTATAACTGACAGACAGAAAGGAGAAAAGGTGATAAAGAGAGAGTGCAGGGGGAGAGACAGAAGAGACTGATTGATTGATCCGTGGTAAATGCATTACGAATTACGACTCCGTCAACACAATTTAAATAAATTTTGTGGAAAGCTTCTTTGGCCATGTCTGTCAGAACAAACATCACTGGGCAGACGAGGACATTCGATAAAACAAAGTCCCCCGCACGCGGAAATCGAGCTCGTGGTTTCTGTGCGCAACAGCGAACAGCCTGACCAACGTCTGTACCACACACTCCACTGAGTAGGAGAGCCACCAAGCCAAAGATATGGGTGGG
>NW_004798149.1:302581-303489 GCF_000002075.1 Aplysia californica
TGTAGATGTGTTTCACATCTGTGCAAGTGTGTAGATGTGTTTCACATGTGTGTAAGTGTGTAGATGTGTTTCACATCTGTGCAAGTGTGTAAATGTGTTTCACATCTGTGCAAGTGTGTAGATGTGTTTCACATCTGTGCAAGTGTGTAGATGTGTTTCACATGTGTGTAAGTGTGTAGATGTGTTTCAAATATGTGCAAGTGTGTAGATGTATATCCGCTTGAGTATTGCTGCGTTTGTTCAGTATAGAGATACAGGTATCACTCATCTTTGTTAATTTATATGCGTGCGTGTTTTCTAAGAAGGGGGAAGAAATCGAAATTTGTTTCCAACATCAGCGTTTTATTATAGTGACTTTGAGAACGGAATGCGAACATGTTTGTGTTGGCGGTAATACGGTGAACATAATACACGTGATATCTTTGGAGAAATGGGAGTTCTAGATTAGCTAGATTGATCATGTGGCAGTAAGGTAGATGTTTCTTTGCTGGGGTCGACGTGATACTAGCGGATTGTAGTAAGGAAAGATAAGATAAGATAAGATAAAATATGGTAAGACAAGATAAGGTAAGATATAGTAAGATAAGATAAGATAAGATAAGATCAGATAAGATCAGATAAGATAAGATCAGATCAGATAAGATAAGATCAGATAAGATAAGATAAGATCAGATAAGATCAGATAAGATCAGATAAGATCAGATAAGATCAGATAAGATAAGATCAGATAAGATCAGATAAGATAAGATAAGATAAGATAAGATAAGATAAGATAAGATAAGGAAAGATGAGATAAGATACGATCGGATCAGATAAGATAAGGTAAGATTGATCCATACACATTTTGACCTACATTATTCTTCATCCTCTAGGGCTCAAGGAAAATAAGGGACGGTGGGTGGGTGGGA
>NW_004798149.1:304090-309692 GCF_000002075.1 Aplysia californica
GAAAACAAAACCACAACAAACAAAAAAACACCCTAACCCACACAAATAGCAAACAAACAAACAAACAAACAAACAAACAAACAAACAAACAAACAGACAGAGAAAAAATAAAATACCCCAAAACAAAGCCCTGAATATCATGAGCAACCCATTGCCTCCACAGCGCGAGCACCCGAGAGAAACACAAGGCAAACGCTGACTACAGCAAAATCAGCCCGCGGACATACATGCTGAATTAGCTACATTCAGGCAGGCCTGAGAACGTTCAAAAGTGCTCCAAGAAGATCGATCGAAAATCAATGACGTAAAAAGAGAAAAAAATGAAAGAAAAGAAAAACAAAAACAACGATATGGATCTACAACAAAAAGACAAAATCGTTGTTGTTTTTAAAAAAGAAAACGTCGATGGCGTGGACTCATAATTAGTCTGGCTTCAGAAATTGTATATTCATGACTTCCGGTTTTGAAGAAGGGGAAACGTTTGTGCTGGTTGCGTGTTCCTGTTGTTGTTTTTGTTGCTGGCGTCGGCCATCGTTTTTACAGCGCTACGTTTTTGCCTTTTAAAAAGTGATCCTAAAAAAAAAAGAGTAGGACGCAGTTGCGTGCACGCTCTAGCCCTAGCAAGACACGACATATGTAAGGCAGCGGGGTGAAATCAGGCGCTCGTGAAAATAATCAAAGTGAAGAAATTGGCGTTTTCCCGCAGGTTTGTGAATCTTTATCGAATGTTTGTTGTTTTTGGCACAGCACCTTTCCTGCCCATTAAAGAACACATTTCTGTGTGGATTTGATTAAATCTAAAGAAAAGGTTAATCAGATGTACAACAACAACAAAAATGTAGATTTTCAGTTTCCACGGACTCTCCAGCTAAGGAAATAACTATTCTTTGACGACAATTTTCTCGCTAATTCTACCTAGAAACCAGGTGACCCCAGATTCTTTATTCGCAAACATATATCTCAACTTGTATAATTAAAGATAAATGGAACTTTTTTCATCCAAAGCAAGACAAATGAACAAGCTCTAAGATGGTACCAATAACTCTACAGGCCCAAAAAATGACGAGAGCCTGATTCCACCGCGTCGTGACACACAATAACCTGTCGTATACTGTGTTGTAACTTGGATAGATGATTACTTCTGACCCAGAAGCTGAGAATGTTTCGGGGTGTTCTATGGTCTGCTGGGGTAATAATATAGTGTAAAGCGCATAGAGCTTGCTTTCGAGTGGGGACATGCGCTATACAAATGCTTTTTATTTTTATTATTATTATTATTCACTTATTGATGACGCGCCGTCTCTTCTTTGGACAACAACAGAAGGCCCGTGGTTTTGGAACACTCATAAAAAGAAGCATAACTTCATTATTCATACTTTTTGTAATGTTATCAATCCTCTTTTCTTTTTCTGAAACGTGTAAAGGCAGGCAACGACACGCATACCCTGTGACATAAGTAAATCCCCGTTTCTATCTGACATTTTTGGCCATTTTGGATTTTCTAAGACCATTAGCTCAGACACCAAATGTTTTATCTCCTCTATCAAAATCGTAAAATTATTCGGAGTCGGTATAAGATAATCACCGAACTGAATTAGAAAAAGCCTGAATTGTTGTGAAACTCAAATTTGTTACCGTCAAATTTCTCAAAACTAAGTACCTGTACTGAGCATCCCAACACTCACCTATCAATGTCAAACATGGATCATGCACAAGACATTGGAGCAAAGAATTACAACTTGTGAAATGCGATGTCTTAAAAAAGCAGTAAACCAGACCAGGCGAGACAAAATTAGAAACTCAGTAGTCAGAGAAATGGTGGGCACAAATGACGTCATGCATCACATCCAACACCAAAAAATCAAATGGTTTGGACATCTCATGCGACTATCAACACACCATCCAGCACAACGTGCCTACATAAAAAAAATTTCAATGACAACAAGGCTAGAGGGCGACCGACAAAGACCTGGATAGACGGAGTCAGGGAAACACGAACAACTCATGGCATCCCCCTGACCCAAGCTCTCCGGCTGGTGGCAGAGAGACGTCTCTTTCTTCCCGCGACACCCAAAAGGTATAAGTATTAGCGGCGGATACAAGTAAAGTAAGACCGAGCAGATAGAACTCTGTACATCTAGGGAAGTGTGACTATCGTGTTCTTTTCTTCTTCTCGATCGCATCACACTTGAAGTCTGGTATCTGTCATAAATTGGGCCGTCCTGCTCAGTTCATCTGGCGGCCCGTATAGCTTCTCTTGTAGCGTCAGTGGGGTTGGCCACGTTTCCTGTCTCAGGGCCCTGTGTGTCTTGCAGTGCTGAAGGATGTGTTCAACAGTTTGGTCCGCCTCTCCACACTGGCATTTTGGTGATTGTACTAGTTTAAAACATTTGTACATATGTGACTATCGTGTGATTGTGAGGATTTTCCTCGTCGCATGGAAGGGATACAAGTCCGATTCCCTTATGGGGAAATCCATTTGGTTAACACAGTGCTGTGGTGCCCGCTGCCCCCGAAATCTGCGAGACCACGGGATTTTCTTCCGTGTATCCGCGTCGTTTTCGGTTCACTGGGGTCGCTGAAATAGCGCAAAAAATTGGGGATTCTATTTTCTTTCAATTTATCGCTCCGTTCAGATTATCCGTGTTGGGTTTAAGCGGTCTCCTGTGTAATTCCGAATTTCTGCTGGGGTGATGCCCCCCCCCCCCTCCCCCCAGACAGACGAGGCCGAAGTCAGTAATGTTCCTTATCACACACACACACACAGATACACACACACACACACAGATACACACACACACACACACACAGACAGACACACACACACACACAGCTTCTCGAAGCTGTTTCAGTCTTTGGTCTACTTTACACCCCATTCTCCAAGACAACTACACTAGTTTTAAATCCAAAGACATCAATAGGATGACATTCACTATTCACAGTGTACATGATTGTGCGACACATGATACAGAAATGAACTGCTGAGAAGCTTCAAAACGTAACCTTCAGAATGCTACTTCTACTTGTAACGAATCATTTCAGTTCAATTTCCCGGTTCAGCACATTTGCACCGAGAACAATTGGAAGATGGGAGGAGGAAGGGGTTAGGGGTTGAGAGTGGTATAGACAGATCGCCCAAGGGAATCACCCGGTGCATTCCGACCTGAACAGCGCCATTGTGTCCCATGATGCATCACGCCAGCAGATCAAGAGCAGGTCATCTTCATACCCCCCACTCCCACCCCAACCTCTTGCCCTCCCTCTCCCCTCATTCCCTCCCTCCAACCCCCGTCTCCTTCCTAGATTTCTAAATTGGTCCCCAGAACTAGTCAAAGTGAGGAGGCACGTTGAGTGGTTCCCAGTTGAGCTGACGACAGCCATGGAATAGTCAGATAGTATACTAGCGTCGTTGTAGTATTATTACCCCAGCAGACCCCCCCCCCCCAAGAACATTCGGAAACATTCTCAACTTCCAGGAAAGCTTACTAGCGTACAAGCTGCGGATTTCAAATGCTCAACACTTACAAATTAATGACCGTCTATAGCCGGGCACTCTTTAAATCTTTAACACCTGAGGGATGTGAGGATAATTTGAGTAAAGCGCCTTTCCCAAAGACATCACCCCTGGCTCGTGATGGGATTCCAACCCATGGACTTTCGGTTGAGAGTCGAAGAGACCAACCACTACACCACAAGGCCCCTGTTTCAGAAAGGAAAACGTCACGCGCTTGACCCTTTGTGAACGTATCGGACTCGTATGTCTGACCAGTGTCGGACCAAAGGTACCGTTTCGGCACATTTCTAACCATCATACACACATCAGAAACACAAACTTGCATGTTTCATAATACGTGTCACGACGTGGTGGAATCAGGCTCTCGTCGAATTTTTGGGCGAGTGGAGTTATTGATATCACCCTAAAGCTTGTTCAATTGTCTTTCTATTGGGGGAAAATGTCCATCTGTCTTGAATAGAAGCCGAGATATTTGACATTACTGGTTTCAAAGGTAGAATTAGCGAGAAAATGGCCGCCGCCAAAGTTTGGTTATGTCCATAGCTTGATAGTTGGTGGAAACGGAAAACTTACATTTTTGTGCCTTTATTTTTAATCAACTTTTTTTTCAGTAAAATCCCCACAGAAATGTGTTCTTAATTTCATTGGACAACAAGGGTGTGGAGTCAAACAAGCTAATATTCGATAGAAATTACCAAACTAGCAGAAATATGCCAGTTTCTTCAATTTCATTATTTTGATGAGCGTCTGATCCCACCACGCTGCCTCACATTATGTAGTGGTTAGGCTCTCGGACTCGCAACCGTAAGGTCGTGGGTTCGAATCCCATCAGCGGCCTGACGTTGTATCTTTGGGAAAGGCACTTTGCACAAATTTTCCTCACTTCACCCAGGTGGGAATGGGTTCCCGGCTATAGACAGCGAAAGATCTTGTCAGTTTGTTAGTGTTTGAGCGCTTAATCAGCTGCCTGCATTGTATGCTTCCCGGGAAGCTGAGAATGATTCTGAGTGTTCTATGGTCTGCTGGGGTAATACTATAGTGTAAAGCGCATAGAGCCTGCTGTTGAGCGGGGATATGCGCTATACAAATGCTATCTATTATTATTATTATATTGATGCAAGCCTTTTAAAGTGTACAACGAAATTGTCCCTCAAAGTGGCGCATCTTCCTGCGCTGTCGAGTGACCGGAATGTAGATCTATGTCTTCATTGAGGTAAAATGTCTTTAAATTCATAGTCACACCCTATCGCGCTTCCAGCCTCAGCTCGGTCCGATGTTGCGTCCTTGGGAAAGACAACACGAATTTCCCATTTGGCTCGGTCCTTTCGGAGATGGACGTTAAACTGGGAGGTCCCGCCTCTTAAATAACCTAATAGTGTTGATAGGGGCGTTAAACCTATACCATTTCACCATTTTTTCCACACCCTATCGCGACCTCAGCTCAGTTCTTTTTTGTCCTCTCTCCATTTTTTTCTAAAATTGAAAGTGTGACTTCTTCTTAAGCTCACTGTTTATTATGTTTTCACTGTTATTAAAATGGAGTCAGGACAAGAAAGCACTGAGGTCGCGCATTAGGTTATCTTTTTAATCTGTGTGCTACAATTGCGCTGCCTGTTCTTAATTCCAGTTCTGTGATGACTTTACTCGCGTGAGCGGATGTGTCCTGGCCATCTCCTCCCCCCCCCCGACACCTGTCACCCCACATAATTTTATCACCCCCTGCACTTTCCCCAAACCCCCCCCCCCCAAACCTCCCCCCTGTCCCGGCAGAATTAGTTATGCATGTGCATGTAGTTACTCTGCTCACCACCGAGGACCACCCCAGTGGAAGCAATTCTCAGCAGTCCATTGGACACTCATAGACATTATTGTGCTGGCTCGGCATATCGGCACATGCATGAGATGTGAGCACACTCACTCGGCGACATATTCGTTCGTTCTCTCTCTCTCTGTCTCTGTGTCTCTGTCTCTGTCTCTGTCTCTGTCTCTGTCTCTCTCTCTCTCTCTCTGTCTCTCTCTCTCTCTCTCTCTCTCTCCTTTTCTCTCTCTCCCTCTCTCTTTCTCTCTCCCTCTCTCTGCCAACCGCCC
>NW_004798149.1:310973-314302 GCF_000002075.1 Aplysia californica
CTCCCCGGAACTCCCCTCCTCCCCCAATAAAACAGCCACCAAAAAACAAAACAAAGCGAGACAAAACAAAGAAAGAAAGAAAAAAACAAAAACAAAGGAAAATAAAACAAACATTTAAAAAACTGAGAGCAAATTGTACTTTTGAAGAATGAGCGATGAGTTTGTTTCGCAGTTGTTGTACATTATTGATTAGTGTGCGGATTTTTCTGTGAGTTCCACATCTCTTCGCACACAGGAGATCCGGGTTCGCTTAGTTTTACTTGTTTTAGTAAGGTTTTACGGCGCTTGCAACTGCATAAGGTCATATGAGCGGCAAGGGGCTGATGTCAACAGAGAAGTCCAAACGGGGAAACAGGCTTACTCTGCTCACCTCACTAGCCTTAACTCCTTGATTCCGTAATGCCACTTAGGTGGCTTATTGGGGTGCCGATTTTGTCATCCCCAAAACCTACACCGGATCCTGTGCCACATTTATTGCCTATTATCACCCATATTATTTTGATACTCTGATCAATCATGAATAGTTTGAGTGCTAACACAAACAAGTTTATCAATATTGACTGAAGTAAAGCAGTTTAAAGGAAACACCCTTAAAGTCGGTGCGTTAATTGGGGAATTCTTTACGAACTGAAAGAGTTAATTAACAGCACAAAGTCTGCTTCAACTATCAAGGCACCCCGGAAATAGCGGGTCACAAAAGAGTGACAAACATACAAAAGACGTAGAGGAAATATGACGATAGTTAGGATGAGGAAAGAAGAAGCAGCAGTTGCCCCTATGTTGTTCCGGCACAGTATGAGCATGATATTGATAAATCAGCTCATTTACCATTCTACGGTACATAAGAACATGTTAATGTCCCCCCTTTGGGAATGGCCAAAACATTCACAAGACAACTTCAGTCATACCGCCCTGGTTCGATTTGTGAGCGGGAAAAGATGTTGATCGAGTACCTCGGTCTTTCTGCCGGGGTGTCGTATCCTTCTCGGCCTAGTTTGGCCATGACAGGCAGGGTCGCAAGCCTGCCTTCTGAATGATCTAAATTGTGTCGACAAAACCAGAATCAACGCCTTCCCAAAGAAACGAAACAACCTAAGCATCGTGACAAACTTACACACCGAGGAAATCAATGTTGTGAGGAAAAGCTGTCACAGCCAGACACAAATAGCAACACGATCCAGGCAATGTGGGGGACTGGTGTACAAAGGTCAAACACCTGTATTGCTATGGTATGGTTTAGTTAGGGGGGGGGGGGTCCTTTAGTGCAGTTTGTGTTTTTTGTTTAGTTTTAGTAAGGTTTTACGGCGCTTGCAACTGCATAAGGTCATAATATGAGCGCCAAGGGGTGGATGTCAACAGAGAAGATCAAACGTGGGATCAGACTTACTCTGCTCACCTCTCTAGCCTCAACAGCACAAAGTCTAAGGTGTTTTTTTTCTAGCTAAGTTGTTTAAGAGACGGGGGCTTCGAATTTTGAGCCTTTGACAGGATTAAGCCAGGTGAGCCCCAAGTCTTGAAATCTCCCAAAACAACTCAAGTTGATGAAAGTCAAATTGTGGATTTGAACCTACAGAGCCTTGTGTGTTACCTTTTGAGCAAGTGCAAATAGTGACACGACTTTAAATACTCTGATAATGTGGCTCTATCATTCTTGGACGTTTAATAATTAAGATTCTTTTTGGAAATGGTAGATCTAGCTTCTCGAGACATCGTTCTCAATAAGTTGTTATTAGAACTATATTGAGCGAATCAAAGTGTACCTGAATACGAACAAAGCTAACTCGAAATGAGAGGGCAAAAAGGTGGATTTCTTCTTTTTATACATATTGCAACTATTTTTCAGGGTACTTTTTCGGACAGCCCTCGTACTCCATTAAAAAGAAAGTTAAACTAGACTGCGATGACTAGATCTATTGACTATAAATGAGGCAGCGTGGTGGAATCAGGCTCTCGTCAATTTTTGGGCATGTAGAGTTATTTGGTATTATCTTAATGCTTGTTTACATGCCTTTATTTGGATGAAAAAGATATCCAATTATCTTGAATACAAGTCGAGATATTTACGAAAAAAAGGGGTGGGGGTCATCTGTTTTCAGAGGTAAAATTAGTGAGAAAATGGCCACCAAAGATTAGTTATTTCCTTAGCTTAAGAGTCCGTGGTAACTGAAAATTTACATTTTTTTGTGTGCCTTTAATCAACGTTTTTCAGAAAAATCCAAACAGAAATGAATTCTTGAATGGTCATGAAAGGTGTGGAGCCAAAAAACACAAATTTGCTAAAAATTCACAAACAAACGGAAAAATGCAAGTTTCTTCACTTTGACAATTTTGACGAGAGCCGGACTTCACAACGCTGCCTCACATTTTATGCACAGTCAGCAACGGAAGCCAAAGCGAGAAGAATATTCTGATAAAGCAATCAGCTTTTTCTTTTTTTCAAGGTGTTCTTTTTTTTCTTTACGAAGCACACGCAAAGGGAATAAAAAGTCGAGTCGAGTCGAGGAAGAGTGGAGTCCATCTTTCTGTCAACGACCATCCAAACGTCAGGTCTCCCGAGAGAGCAAAAGTTCCGCGGAGCAGACTCAGGGAGAACCCCCATGGCGTGGAGACAAGCGGGCAAGACATTAACTTCTCTCATCGCCACTGACAAGAAATCCCACACGGCGCTCACAGAAGTCACACGGGGGTGGGGGGGGGGGCAGGGGTCGTCTGATCGGCCGGCTATCTGGGTGAGTGGACAGGCGACCCACACGGACACACAGAACAGGGGGTTAAGGAGGATCCACAGAATGAAGGAAGAGATAGGATGGGCTACCTATTCTGTTTACTATGTAATATTCCCAAAATAACAAAATTGCCAGTGAAATCTTTGGTAGGGTATGGTAAGTTTTTTTAAAGCCGCTTTAAACACAGCAAAGGTCTAGAAACCCCAGCTAAACAACAACAACAACAACAACAACAACAACAACAACAACAACAACAACAACAACAACAACAACACATTTACTTTAAAGGAACTCATCTAGTACTGCAAATAATATTTTTGGTCAAAAGAAAGATGGCATGACAGGTCCATGCGCTTTGGGGGTGATTAAAATGGATCACTTACGTTGTAAAAGTCAACATGCTAATTTGAGAAAAACACGAGATATCAACACAGACAGATGAAATCATCTAAACCAAAATTTCGACAAGATTATGTCTACGAGATGCGTGGATACATCCAGATAATTTTTTTACCAGTTTTCCAAGATTCACACTTTAATTTTCCTAAAAGTATTTTTTTTTAAATGTAAATGTGCTAGATATTAAATCACTTTATATTTTGC
>NW_004798150.1:0-1167 GCF_000002075.1 Aplysia californica
GGGGTTCACCTAAAAAATGCCGCTAAATTGAGCTCAATCTTTTGGCATATTGTAAGAAATTACTTAGGTTTCTAAGGAAATGACTTCGTCTACAAAATAGCAACACCTCTGGTTTTATAAGAACATGGGATAAATAGTTCACCAATACCATCATATTCCATTTCTATGTAATTGTCAGGGTGTATTTTTAGAACAGATATTAGCTTCATTCTGCTTTTAAAAAAGAACAAATCTCTACATCATTATTTGAGGGAAAATGAATTTTTTAAAGTCTTTTTCTTTTTTTTTTAAAGGTTTAGACACAAGTCAACAATTTATGTGTATTATTTCGATGTACCGGCTTTGTGCGTCACAACTGACGCAATTTACATCATTAAGGAAATGTGCTTAGACAAAGCCTGTCAGAGTCAATCCGGGCTGGACGGATGAAAAAGATAACCCCAGAAAAAAGTCAAGATAAAAAAATTCCCCCCACTAGGAAATCGATCACTGGTCTTCTGTGTGCGATGGCGATCTGTCTGACCGCTCTACCATAGACAGCGGACAACTATCTGTCAGAAGAACACAACAATATTACCCAGTCACCCCCATTGTCCCCTCCTCGGGGCTCCTTGCTATTTCTGCAACCTTTCATTTTTTACTCCTTGGCCTGTTGTTACTGCTGTCTTTCGGTCACACCCCTGATCTTAAAGGTAGGTAAGATCGAACACCTAGCCTTCTCTGACAAAGGCGAAGAATCTCGGATTTACAGTATGCAAGTTGGACACGTTAATGATTCCTTGGAGGTTAAAAATCGATAAGAGTAGGCTTCGGTCGCGACCCGGGCAAAATTCAAAACTTACTACTAATCTGAAAATGTTAAATGTGTCCCGCGCATTCATATTATAACAATATGCAATTGCAAGCGCCGTTAAACACTTACCAACCCCTACCCCCACCCCCTCCCTCCGAAAAAAACCTAACAAAGATTATTACAAGGTTTGTGTTCGGAGATCTTCAGTTCTATAATGTATCGTATATAATTTATTGTCAAAGATTATTCCAAGCCCACGACGGGACGTGGCAAGGTCACGTGACGGACAGCAGCTTTTGTCACGCGTGGCATGATGTCTTGTCTCCAGGGTGCCTGGCGTCATTGAGGGTCACTCACTGCAGGAAGAATGGGGG
>NW_004798150.1:2007-5245 GCF_000002075.1 Aplysia californica
CAACTCTATCCCAAAGCAAATGAAAATGACGAAATCAGCAGCTGAAACTGTTATGATCCTTCGCAATGAACACATGGGTGATCAACCTAGTTGTCTGCTCGTTTATCCAATCACTGTTGCCACCGCTTACAACTATATTAACCTAACAGCCAATCAAATGTCTTTAGGCCTCAGCAAAGGTCGAGGCCGTTCCCACGGCTCCTCCTTAATGAAACCCCTCTTGTAAAAAGGTAGAAGACTTGAAAAAAATAACACTGCACAGAGGGTTCACGCTGTCCTAGCCCTGGCAATGGGGTGACAGTTTACGACACACTTTCCCCCTGTGACGCAGTTACCTATGCACCCATTTGGTGACCATTCCCTTTTAAATGATTCTCAAAATGCCGTGACTCAGCAAGGTATGGAAAACCCATCACTGTTTTGTTCTTCTTGCTTCCTATTTGGTGGTAAAGAATTGAAAGCAACCTACGCCCCACACACATTTTGGTCCACTCACCGCCACTGCTCTAGTGTTGTCTGTCTCCTTCTTAAACCTCTTTTAACATCAGTTATATTAGTCTCGCCGTCGACACAGAAGACGTAAATTCAGTTCCCATTTGGAGAGAATCTTTATCGAATATCTCGATCTTTCTCCTTGGATACAGGTCTTGGAAAGCACTGTTTAATGCAAACAGCCACCACAGTTTGTGTTGATACGGGCATAACACATATACCATAATGTTCGTTTTAATTTACATTTTGACCATAATTCTCAAGATGTTCTAAACTGCTCCGTTATTATAATCAAACATTACAGTATTTCAATTATACCCAATAATGCAGTACATTTTTCGTAGAGTCCATTATCAAAATACATTTACAGTGTCCAAACCGGCGTCTGTGGTGTAGCGGTTAGACGCTTCGCCGTCCCACGCAGGAGAATAGAGTTCCATTCCCGAGTAGGACTCAGTAGGAGGAAATTACCCATTATTTTGTTGGATTTTCTTTTAGAGTGGGGCTGTTTGTTTCTGTTGTAGTTGTTGTTGGTTTTTAATGATGCTGAGGTATATCCATCATAGCCCGGACTAGCCCTGAGAGGGAAGGCCCGAGGCCGGCGTCTTTAGCAATCTAAATTGTGTCTATGGGGACGTAAAAACTGCGCCTAAACGCGACATCACAGACGCTTGTAATATAGTGTCAAATAGTAAGACACGCAATAGTACAGCTGTTCCTTCATAGCTCTCTGCTATTTCACCATAATTATTGTGTTCCTTTCCCAGCAGCATCAGAAAATAGCTCACCCTTGTAGAGTTGTGCCAACTCACTATCATTTCTGTATTTTGCCCCGCTTTATCCAATTGGACCGTACCTTCATAGCATCTGTGATGTGCGTGATGAAATGAGATATTTTTCAACCTTATGGACACAGATATAAACTTCAGATTTATAGCTTCGGTTTGCATAATTTATCATATGAAATGACAAAAGACATGACAATGTTTATCCTAAAGAAAATTGTATCATTCTAAAATGTAAAAACTTGATGTATCTTTTTATTCCGCCCGACATCTCCATTCGCAGATAACGGGAAGTAAACCGTTTTGTCAGCAGGCACCACATTTTGCTAGCGCTTGGTGTTCCTTTCAGGGCTGTACCCAATAAAACCTCACCCTCGTAGTGTTGTACCTATTCAACAATATTTCTGTTCATATATTCACAGTATCCAATAACACCGTACCTTCATAGAATGCTGCGAACTCACCTTACTATTTATATCCTTTCTTAATTGTAGCCAAGGATACCTCATCCTTGTAATGTTCTGCCAACTCACCGTTTTTATTATTTCTGTTCCTATCTTCGAAGTATCCAACAGCATTGTACATTTATAGTATTTTACCATCTTTCAATAAATAATGATTGTATTATTTATGTTCTTTTCTTCATAGTATTTTGCCATCGTACCTTAGCTCTGTCCTTTTCTCCTCAGTGTCCAATGACACCGAACCGTTGCTGTATTTGGCTAACTAACCATTGTTGTGTTCACCCAATAATACACCACTGCTCTAACAACTCTGCTAGTTTTCTCCCTTTCTTTGCTGTAACCAATAACACCGTGCCTTCATAGTATTTTACCAGCTTTCCATATTTAAAAAAATATTCTTTTTAATTTTTTGCTGTATCCACTATCGCTACACCTACAAAGCAATTTGCCGCCACACCATAGTTCTGATCCTTTCTTCGCTGTATTCAATAACACCGTACCTTCACAGTACTTTGCCACCCCACAATAATTGCTTTCCTTTCTTCTCGGTATCCAATGATACGGTGTCGTTGTAGTATTTTTCCAACTCACAATTATTGTTCTGTTCATCAAAAAATACCACAGCGTCCTAACAATTCCGCTATTACGTTCCTTTCTTCTCTCAGTATCCAATACCACCGTACCTTTATAGTATCTCGCCAGCTCACCATAACATTTCTGTCCCTTTCAAGCTGGAGAAAACACAACGTTCCTGTCCATCTGTTCAACAAGAGGCGGCTATTAGGTCCAGCTTGGCGCTCCCCCTTGCCACAAATCCGAAGAACCGAGAACCTGTCAGCCACATACAAAAGGGTTAGTGGGATTCTAAAAGTGGGATTAAAACGAGAGAAACAACCAGAAAATAAGGCGGTTGGCGACGTGTTGGGTAGTAATCCACCAATTAAAATTCAGTTCGCATCCAGGTGCAGGCTTGCTCCCTCGCATCGGCCGAGCGGAATGGGAAATTTCATGGATTGCCTTCCCCAAGGGACGAGACGAAGACAAAGCAAGGCGTACAAAAAGCTAAGACCACCTAATCTTGGGAAAAGGTTTTTTTAACGCTTTGCTCTAATAGAAACAACAGAAGAACAAGGGAAAGAATTCATGGAATAAAATAAATGTTTAAAAAATATAAATCTAACTGGTATAGGTTGTTGTTTTTTTGGGGGGGGGGTTTGTACAATATGTGTAAACAAACAACCAAAAACAACAAGTACATTGAGACACAAATAAGAGATATCGTGGATAAAAGGACACACAAAGTTGAAACTAATTTCAAAATCGAGAAGGACGAATGTAAACGAGAAAGTGTTCATGGAATGGGAGGGAAGGTATCATAAAGGAAGACGTCTGATTATTTTTGTGTTATTTTAATTCTTTTGCATTCTTCGAGTAATAAATCGTACGCATTGTGGAATGGATTAATAAAACGTCAAACACAACTACTCCTTCCACCCC
>NW_004798150.1:8707-9766 GCF_000002075.1 Aplysia californica
CACACACACACATTTATACCCACATATCCACACGTATGCATTCTTGTAAATAAGAATGTTATTTTGTGTCTTGGAGTGCATGCATGTATGTGTGTGAGTGTGTGTATAGATATGTGTGTGTGTGTGTATGTGTGTGTGTGTGTGTGTGTGTGTGAGTGTGTGTGTCTGTGTGTGTGTGTGTGTGTGTGTCCGTGTGTGAGTGTGTGTGTATCTGTGTGTGTGTGTGTGTTTGTGTGTGTGTGTGTGTTCATGCGTGAATGTGTTTGGAGGAGGCATACAGGTAGGTATGATATAACTTTAGCCCCCTGCAGTTGTTTTACACCCACAAAAAGCTCCGAATCTTTGTAAATAGGTAAATAAATAAATACATAAATGAATAGTATCTTCATAATCAAGATAACAAAGCTGGAAAAAAGTTAAGAGCTGGAGGCAGACAAGGGTGGGTGAAAAGATGTTATTTGTGTCGAGGGAAAGGGGGGGGGGTTATTTTTTTTTCAATTTTCCTTCTCTTTTATTTCATGTTTTTCTCTTCAAACAACGTAACTAGCGGACGAGACGCAACGTGCCTCGAAAGACACCAATTTCCCTGACGCCCCTTCCAAACATCCGCCATGTTTGTCTAAACCTAACTCTCCTGTGCCCCGCCTCTCGACCACTTCCGGTGACGCAATTGGTGTCGAGCATCCGGCTGGGACTCGCCAGTTTTCAAGGGAGATTACTCCTGTCACTTGGCGGGTTTCTCTGGGCCGGAGTAGGAACAGGACAGGGGCGACAACTGACCATCACCTTCTCTCCTTCTTTCTCTATTTAGGCGACACCCACGAGTTCGCCTTCCTTTTCTCTATAATCCCCTCATCCTCCTTTTTCTTCTCATCTATTTTTTCGTCATTCCCATAATCCTTCTTCTCCTGTTTCTTCTTTTTGTTTCTTGTTCTTGTTCTTGTTCTTGTTCTTTTTCTTGTTGTTGTTGTTGTTGTTGTTGTTGTTGTTGTTGTTGTTGTTGTTGTTCTTCTTCTTCTTCTTCTTCTTCTTCTTCTTCTTCTTCTTCTTCTTCTTCTT
>NW_004798150.1:10024-13218 GCF_000002075.1 Aplysia californica
CCCCCCCCCTTTTTACCCTCCAAGAAGATTAGAAAAAAGAAAGGACAAAAACCCATTATACATAATTTAAGAAACAAACAAGCAAATTAACAAATAAATAAACTAACAAATGTAACACATCAAACACAAAACAAGCTTTGTTAATATGGCGAGAGAGAGAAATAAACTGACAACGATTTATACAAGAATATCTTCATCAGATTTTGAGGATAATATTTTTTTTTGGGGGGATCAATCGGGATTTGCAGCACTTTTACTCCAGATTAGATGTCAAAAGTGTAAAAAGAGCAGGAATGAGAGATGTAGTGAAATCGCACTTTTTTGTTTCTAAAACAGTCCTCCCTTGAACCTTATATTTAAATAAGACCCAATTATTTCCTTCAATAATTTGAGGAAGTACTGAAACGGACTGGTGGGTGATTGGAGGGTGCCTCTACTAGGTCCTACTTCTTTACTTTCCTTCTGTTGTTTTTGTCTGCCTGCCTATCCGTCTGTCTGTCAATCTGTCTGTTTGCCTGTCTGTCTGTCCTTCTTCCTCTGTCTCTCTCTCTCTGTCTCTGTCTCTCTCTCTCTCTGTCTCTCTCTCTCTCTCTCTCTCTCTCTCTCTCTCACTCACCTACTCTTACTCTTTCCTTTTTCAAACCACGTGCAATAACTCCCACCAGCCTCCCGGGACACACACAGCGCTAGATGTTTACATACAAAAGTTCACATCTTTTATAATCATTATCATTGTATTAGTTTAAACACCCATTGCCCGCTCGATGTGACCTGATGCAGTTGCGAGCCCCGTAAAAGTATTACAAAAGTAAACTAAAAACACCCCTTTTCACCGTCTTATCCCGAGTGTCCACCAGACCGACAGTTAGGCTGCGTGTCCACCAAACCAGAATCCGACCGACAGATAGGCTGCGCGTACACCAATTAGAAAAACTAACCGGCCGTATATCCTCTAATGGTTGGCAAGTTAGTAGTTGAAATATATCAGAAGCATTTGTCTTAGCAATCACTGAAAATTCCATTTGATTGTGTCCACAAAAAATACACCAATCTTCCAGACAAAAAAAAAAAAAGGTTGATTGAAATGCCGCGTGCGGTGCTCTAATCGACCCGTGATGTAATTCATTAGCCTTTATTACAACCAGAGCAATAAAATAAAACTCGTCTTCAGCAGTTCGGATGAAAAATCCAATGTCTTATTCGTAATGGGTGCCTCCAAATTAGCGACATCTACGCGTAATCCACGACGTTTAAATGTGTTATTTTAAGAACTTTACCATTAATGGAATATCAACTAACATGCAGGGCAAACGCAACGTCACCATGACATACAAGAGATTCAGGAGATCAGCAATAATTTTTCTCCTTTCGTTTCTTTGCTCAGACGCTCATAAAAGTATCATGTTTTACGAAAAATACGACAGTATGTTAGGTTATTCTAATACTGTTAATGTGTGTTTATTTCAGAAGAGAGAAAACTGAGGACACGTATCTACTCTAAACTAAGTTTTCTGCTTCCCCCCCAAAAAAGACAACCCTCAATGAAATCACTAAAAACTTGTTTGACTTTCCATTTCCCGCGTCGTCTGAACCAATGGGTCTCCAAAAGCTAGCGTCGTTTTATCAGTGCAGTGTAAAAAAGGGAAAATCCGTATCTTTTATAAGTCTCCAGCCTTTTGCCTTAAGGACGGGCCATCTTCTGTTGTTGTTTTTGTTTTCTTATTCCCCTTTGCTTTTGGCACAAGCCGAGATCTAATCTTAGCGCCCTTTGACTCTGTTTTGGACAATCTGGGGGATGATAAAGGGCGATGAAGGACAGTTCCTGATCTATGAAAACAAAACTAAAAAACATCTTTTGTTATTGAAATCGCCCCTTTATTGACTTGTAATCGAAATCTCGTTTGATATCGTGGGATGTCAATATTGAGCGCGAGACTCCTTCTGCCGATTTCGAAGTCTCCGGAAATGACGTGCGCAATGGGCATGCGCGTCGGAGGTAATTGCAATTCACTTCCGGTGAGATTGTTTTCAGTGTTTGACCCTTTTCTCCGAGTGGGCTGATTTCACGGGTACGGGTGTGCACGAAGAGATCCCTTTTAGGCCCCTCTTCGGGGACAGAATGATAAGACGAATATCGAGAGACTGAGAATAGGAAATGAGGGAAAAGCGGCTAGGAAGGAAAGAAGGAGGGGAAGAAAGAAAAAGTGTAAGAAAAAGAAGAGCGGGAAGAGATCGCGGGTTCGGGAGAAAAGATCAACAGGAAAGAGAAGAAAAGCAAACGACACCCCAAACTATAGACACAGGCAAATGGATGCTGTAGAAGAGAAAGAGGGTTATGAAGAAAGTATTGTGTGCTCACTACAAAGGCTGACAGACAGACAGACAGACAGACAGACAGACAGACAGACAGACAGACAGACAGACAGACAGGCAGACAGACAGACAGACAGACAGACAGACAGACAGCAGACAGGCAGACAGGTAGACAAATATAAAGTTATGCATAGATAGATAGATTAACAGATAGATTGATAGCACCTCACTTCATTTTCTTTGTGTTAATTTCTAGTTTTGCCTGTAATGTGTCTTGCTTAATATCAATTTTCAATCTTATTCCCTTTTTTGTATGTTCAGTCATAATGTTGGGTTGTGCACAGTGCTGTGCTGTATTGAATAAAGGTGCTATGAAAAAATAAAGGGTCGTGGGAGAGAGAGAGAGAGAGAGAGAGAGAGAGAGAGAGAGAGAGAGAGAGAGAGAGAGAGAGAGAGAGGGGGGGGGGGGGGGGGGGGGGGGAGTGAAGAGGAAATAAATAATACTGATAATATATTATGATAATTATAATTGCCGTCGGTAGCCTAATGGTTAGGCTCTGGGAATCGCAATAGTAAGGTCTAGGTTCAAATCCTGCCAGGGGCCGATGTTGTGTCTTTGGGAAACACACTTTACAGGATTTTCCTCACCTTGTCAGTTGGGTAGTATTTGAGCTCGTGTAATTCGCGGCTTGCATTGTATGCTTCCCTGTAATGTTTTTCTTAGATCTAAATCTAGATACTGGCTTTAGGCGTCCTCTATGTGGAGTCAAGCAGGCATCTGCTGTCGCTTGTCAGCGTCGATCTTCAGCCGCTTAAGCTTCGGCGTTCTCTATGTTATCGCCCTTATGCAGTTGCGAGCGACGCAAAACACTTAAAAAAAC
>NW_004798150.1:13318-15385 GCF_000002075.1 Aplysia californica
GGGGGGGGGGGAGTGAAGAGGAAATAAATAATACTTTTAATATATAAAAATTATTATAATTGCCGTCGGTAGCCTAATGGTTAGGCTCTGGGAATCGCAATAGTAAGGTCTAGGTTCAAATCCTGCCAGGGGCCGATGTTGTGTCTTTGGGAAACACACTTTACAGGATTTTCCTCACCTTGTCAGTTGGGTAGTATTTGAGCTCGTGTAATTCGCGGCTTGCATTGTATGCTTCCCTGTAATGTTTTTCTTAGATCTAAATCTAGATACTGGCTTTAGGCGTCCTCTATGTGGAGTCAAGCAGGCATCTGCTGTCGCTTGTCAGCGTCGATCTTCAGCCGCTTAAGCTTCGGCGTTCTCTATGTTATCGCCCTTATGCAGTTGCGAGCGACGCAAAACACTTAAAAAAACAAAACAGAGGCACATACACAAAAGCTAAAATCGTTCTTGACCAACCAACACATGCTCGCTAGTTCCCCCCCCCCCACCCTTCCAAGCCACTTACACACACACACACACACACACACACACACACACACACACACACACACACACACACACACACACACACACACACACATTCGTAAAAAGATACTGACATCATCAAATTAAGGCTGTAATTTCTACACTAGTAGATCTATAGCTCAAGTGATGTCTTTTTTGAAGCCAGCCTTTTATTCATATTTTTCTCTATTTGTTTTTGTTCCCTACTAGCAACACATAAATTTTGCAAGCAAACCGCCAATGTCAGTAAACTTGCTGCGGTTAAACCACACGTGATGTGGATGACGAGCATACCCGTCGAATGATTGTTTTGCTTGGGAGTTTCAAAGCCTGTTGCCACTCGCTTAAAACCGCCTGGTTTGGACGTACATAGTATTATTATTGTGTAGGTCCCTTTCGGGTGTGTTGGGGTCATAATAGTTGTAAAGTAAATGGAGCATGCTGTGAAGTGTGGTTATGTGCTCTATTAGCAGAAGTAATTATTATTATTATTATTATTATTATTATTATTATTATTATTATTATTATTATTATTATTATTATTACTTTAAATTATAGATCAAGTACTGCAAAGAAGGAAAATAGGAATGCTTTGATAAGGATGTCTTTTTTTGAAAACACCTTGTCTGGTATTAACCTTGATCTAGCTCTCCTGTTGAGAAAACAATTGTGTACAAAGTTGGCCATCCTATGTCACAAATACTTGAATGATAGTGCACCATCATATTGACTAAACCTGTTTAGAATTTACATTCCAACTCGTAGTTTAAGGTCATCAGCTGACAAAAAAGAAATGTCTTTTACCATCTATGAAACTTTTAAAAATGGGTGAAAGGGCATTTCGTTATTAAGGACCAAGATCAGGCATGTTTTGCCAAGTAGTTTAACAGAGATCAAATCTTTTGATTTATTCAAATGTCAGCTGGAGACTTTTGTTTTTAAAAAATGAATAATTTGAATATTTAGAAAGATTTTCTTTTGGTCAGAACACAATATTTTTATGCTACTGTTGGATTTTTCTGTAAAGCGTTCAGAGCCTCTGCACTTACATCGGGGTTGAGCGCTATAACCTGTCATTCATTCATTATTACTATTATTATTATTATTATTATTATTATTATTAATTTATTTTTTTAAAAATTATTATTATTATTATTTTATTATCATTATTATTATTATTATTATTTTTATTATTATTATTATTATTGTTATTGTTATTGTTATCGTCATCATCATCATCATCATCATCATTATTATTATTATTATTATTATTATTATTATTATTATTATTATTATTATTATAATCATTATTATTAGTATTGTTGTTGCTATTATTATTGTTGTTTTTACTATTATATTATTTACATCATTATTATTACATTGTTATTGTGGTTGGAGTTGTTGTTGTTGTTGTTATTTTGGCACACTTCTCTTGAATCAAACAATCCAACCAAAAAACAAACCTTTCATTCTTGATTTTTTTTAAAAGTAAGTATTTACGTCGACACGGGCTCAGAGCCAGCGTGCAAGCTCTCTCTCTCTCTCTCTCTCTCTCTCTCTCTC
>NW_004798150.1:15485-17756 GCF_000002075.1 Aplysia californica
TATTATTATTATAATCATTATTATTAGTATTGTTGTTGCTATTATTATTGTTGTTTTTACTATTATATTATTTACATCATTATTATTACATTGTTATTGTGGTTGGAGTTGTTGTTGTTGTTGTTATTTTGGCACACTTCTCTTGAATCAAACAATCCAACCAAAAAACAAACCTTTCATTCTTGATTTTTTTTAAAAGTAAGTATTTACGTCGACACGGGCTCAGAGCCAGCGTGCAAGCTCTCTCTCTCTCTCTCTCTCTCTCTGCCTCGAGTTTCTGAGTGTGTGGACAATATTAGAACTTTACGACCGCAACAGCACTAATATTGTCACACATCTATCAATAGACTTCTCTCAACTTAAGGACAACTTGAGTATCTAGAGATTATAATAATGCTTATTATACTGTAGTTTTATGTAGGATGGTTAAGGAAATAATAAAATTAAATATTATTGATTCCCAGGGGTAAATATGAGTTAAATGGCAAACATTCATATTTCGTAAATACAGAACTAAAAATGCATACACAGATTTATATATACACACAAAAATACATTCATAATTTAACACATAATATCATACCAAAACAGAACATATTCAAAAACATACCACTACCAGTCGCCATAGTGCTGTTTCCTTTTATTATTATTATTTTTTTTAGTAGTTAGGGTTGTCGTGTCTTGCTCAAGGACTCAACCCAGTGACCACTCATGAATTGTCTCATCACTCATGCCTAGCTGTGAACGGTTTGAGAAGTCCATTCTAATCAGATTAGCCTTCATCGTTATTCAGTAATGTATTCTGTCAGATGCTTAATGGACACAACAATGTTATAAAAGGTGGAGGAAACAAAATAATGAATAATAAGTGAAATGCTGCAGAACAACTTAAGAGAAAAAGTAGTCTTAGGATTTTGTAGAATCAGAATTGGATTTCTGTTGGTTTTTGGTTTTGATTTTGTTTTTGTTTAGCGTTTTTGTTCAGGGTGGGGAGGGGGGGGGGTTCAGAACTCAATCGACTGCATACAATTAATGTTATGTCTCTGTGATGTCATACTATACTTTGCTGAACAGGGGCAAACATTTAAATTTGCATGTTCCAAAGACACTACAGCTTTGGAAGACACCTATATTTAGCTGCCATTTTCGCGCAATTCTACCTCAGAGACCAGGCACTCCAAATCTCCTTCAATTGCATGAACAAAAAACCAAACAAAAAAACAAACAGCAGTACTGCATTTTTTGTAGTTGGCCTGATAACATTTTGTTTCACTATCTGTCTTTCAGTCATTCTGTCTATCTGTCTGTATGCCTGTCTGTCTGTCATCCTTCTGCCCCCTCTTTTTTCATAGTACTCACACCACGCCCCCTCTCTCTCTCTCTCTCTCTCTCTCTCTCTCTCTCTCTCTCTCTCTCTCTCTCTCCCTCTCTCTCCCCCTCTCTCTCACTCTCTTTCTCTTTATCTTTCCTCCCCTTTATCTCTCTTTCTCTCTCTCCTATTCTTTCTTCCCCTCTGTCTCTCTATCTCTCTCTGTCTTCCGTCTATATCTCTCTTTCTCTCACTCTCTCTTTCTCTCCCTCAACCTACCCCCCCCCTTTCTTTCTTTCTTTCTCCTCCCACCCTTTTCCTTATTCTTGTGTCTCCTTCGATCCACCTGCCCCCCCCCTCTACTTCACCATCGTCTATTCCCACAACCCGACAATAAGCGATCATTCTTTCTTCCCGCTCACATCCCGGATTCTTTCCAGTTTTCTTTCCTTTTTTCCCCCCTTTTTTTTCCTTTTTCCTTTTCTTTTCTTTTTATATTTTCTGGTCGTTTCCTCGCAAGAGAGCTAGCACTGCCTCATCTGCCTGCACAGTTTTTACGCAGATCTCAAAATCTGGCCGAAATGAAATTTCTAACGTGAGGGAAATAATGGTTATTGGCTGGTGTTGGGGAACCTCGTTTAATGGGGTTCTTATCACATTGAGGTGTGCCTCCTACAGCTTAAGTTAGAACAGATTTTGTTTTCTTCTTCGTGTGTTATTTAATTTTATATAGATTTGGCCGGTTGGGTCTAATTAATCGAAGAGGGTTAACGAGGGAGTGTGTGTGTGTGTGTGTGTGTGTGTGTGTGTGTGTGTATGTGTGTGTGTGTGTGTGTGTGTGTGTGTGTGTGTAAGGTGATGAAAACATGTGGGGGGGTGGGATAGAATGATGTGGGAATTGATTTATAAGAGAGAGAAAGAGAGAGAGAGAGAGAGAGAGAGAGAGAGAGGGAGTCGAAGAG
>NW_004798150.1:19081-22447 GCF_000002075.1 Aplysia californica
CATCATCATCATCATCATCATCATCATCATCATCATCATCATCATCATCATCATCATCATCATCATCATCATCATCATAATAACAATAATAACAATAGTACCTGTACAGCGCATATCCCCACTCAACATCAAGCTCTATGCGCTGTACATTACACTAGCACTATAAAATGATTAGTATTAACCCTACAGACCCCAGAACACTTAGAAACATTCTCAGCTTCTCTGTAAAAACGCATTAAGCCCTCAAACACTGAAATCTGACAAGATCTTTTTCTGTCTATTACAACGTATCCATTCCCACTTAGGTGATATGAACAAATTTCGAGTAAAGTAGCTTTCCAAACGTCACAACGTCGGGTCCTTAACGGGATTTAAACCCAAGACCTTACTGTTGTCAGTCTGAGAACCTAGCCACTGGGACTGCTGGTTCCACTTGCGATATCTTTTATTGTCCACCGTTTGATTGATAATGAACAGCGTGCCGTACAGTGAGTGGATTAGAGGACTGACATTTTCCTATTCCTTCAGTGGGTGGTTGGAAGGTGCTCTCTCTCTGGTGTGACGGGCTCCTTTGGCACTTATGTTATGGCTTAATTGTGTTTTAAGTACGTCACTAACGACACAATTTACAGCATTTAGGAGCCAGGCTGCTTCGGCCCTACCTGTCAGGGTTAAGTGGGTTTCAGGGACATATTACTAACATTACCCCAGAAGACAGACGGAGATACTGGATAAAATGAACCTCCCAACGCGGGAATCGAACATACGACTTCTGCGTCCGAAAAATAAATATAACCTACTTGATGCAGCAGATCACTACTTTAGGTTTGTTTTCTTTTGTAAGAGTTTTAGGGCATTTTGCAACGTAATAAGCTTTAAAAAGTGCACAAAGATTTTAAAAACATAACATTATCCTTCTTTTAAAATAACTTAGATTTTGAGACTCCTTTATCTTGAGACTCATGAGGTAGTCTGGGATGGCCAGGAAGATTAGTCTGAAGCTAAAGCGTGGACATTACTCTTGTCAACTAGGTTCAGTTGTTTCGCTACAGTCTTGTTTTCAGTTAATTTGGGTCATACCTTGCCTCTTTTCCCATCGATTTTCAAATACGTAGCCTGATAGGAACTTCTCGAGTTTGGGAGTCGTAGGATATAGCCGAGCCATCACTTTCTTTATTTGCGTACGGTGTTTGGCAGCATAATGATTATTTATCATCCTTTTGAGATACTGATCGAAAAAATCGCATCGTTCAAGAGAGCAACACCATGTCTAAATTTGTTATGGTACAACTTAATATTATATTGTTGTTGTATACGTTATTGTTGTTCGTCGCTAAATAATATAGGTTAATCATAGTATTGTTTGGTAATTTGTTTATGACTTTGTCTACTTCAATTTCCAATTTCGTCCTATCTTATTGTTAAATAACAGGATGTTTTAAAAAACAGTAAACGTTCAAATTGCAATAACTCGCTTATCGTTGCATCTATTTCAACTAAAATTCGGACAAATAAAATTCGACTACAGGAACTTTAAATTTGGTAACTATAATGAAAAACAAGCGATGTGTTCGAGAAATATCAAATTGAAAATGATAATCAAAATTGGGAAATGCAAAGCTTAACATTTTGAAAGCATTCAGCTACAGGGACATGATCAGCTATAGTGGGGTAAAAAATTCGTGGTGCGACTTATCCTCAAATATCTCTTTAACGGGTGAATTAATGTCATCCATACTTTGCATAGCAGTTTGTATCAATTTGTCCAAACTAAATCATATTTTTACTGGAACAATTGGTGCCAGATTAAAAAACTTTTCTTCATAATTTCATATAAAATACTTGAAATCTCTGTAACGCGTAAAATGGTTTTGCTCACAGCATGTCCCGCCTCTCCCACACATTTTGTATACGTATGTGGCTAGTCAATGACACCTTTTAGTGGCAAAACGTCTTACATGAAATTAATGTTATAGTGAACACATTAATTGCACTAAAGGTTTCACAAACATACTACGTTCAATACGTATAACGTTGCAATAAAAAAAAAAAAAATTTGACGGGCTTACTATTAAAATCTATATTGCCCCTGCTGTAAACATTTAAAAATCTGTAGAAACCACCCACTTGAATTTTTTTATTAGTGTTTATTAAGGAATTTTCTAGAATACAGCTTGCAGGTGTTTACACACATGTCGATTTGTTAATACAAATTGATACAAGTCACTAAGCAAAAATTGGAGAACCTATGTTCGATAGTTGAGGAGATATTTGAAAATAAGTCGCACCACGAGTTTTTGACCGCACTATAGTCTTTGTTTTAAGACGAGAACAGCAAAAAAAAAAAAAAAAAAAAAAAGACAACATGATCAACATTTAAAATATTGTATTTTTCACTGAGCTGAAAAATATTAGAAGTGGAAGAGAACGTGTTCTGCTATTGAGGACGACTGGTTTCAGAAGAATGAGGCCACACACAGCACATCAAGAGTGGGCCTTGCATACGTGCTATAAATGTTGCGGAAATTCCCTATGATCCGAAAGGTAACTGATGAAAAGTTGTAGCATTCACTCACCTTAAACCACTTAATTACTTTCTTTGCGACAATCTATAGAAAAAAAAAACTACAAACATTAAAATCTAGTACAGTTGAAGAGGAGGCCAAAAGAATCAACCGAGAAACATGCCACAGAATTATTCAACATTCCCCGTGGTGTATTCGAGCTTCTGGATAAAGTAGAGGACAATGCCAGTTCTGAAACATTTTTGACCATTTCACATCTAATTTATATAATAAATTATCTTCTACATAAACGCAGAAAATTTAACTGGAGAAATAAATTAGAGTTTGTTTTAGTTAGAGTTTTACTATTAGGTAATAAGTGCCAAAGATTAGAGGTTATGCAAAAGAGTAGTTAACACAAACCAGAAGTATGAACGATACGGACGATAGAAGTTTTGACAGGAAAGGAGCAAACCACACCAGAGGTCCTTCCAATCAACCACAAAATATTGGAATTGAAGACGCTTCAGTTTTGCATGTCGCTTAATAATGGTTTAGGTTTTCTTCAGTACTTGATATATTTTAAAACATAGGTATAAGTTGATTAAAAAAACAAACAAACAAAAAAAACACGTGATATCCCTTTAGTTGAATGTTATGCTTTCTAAGTTTTGTTGAAATAGCTCCAAAGATGTATTTATGTTTACATGTGTGTGTGTATGTGTGTGTATTGTGTGTGTGTGTGCGCGTATGTGTGTGTATGTGTATATGTGTGTATGTGTGTGTGTGTGTATGTGTGTGTGTATGTATGTATGTGTGTATGTGTGTGTATGTGTGTGTGTGTGTGTGTGTGTGTGTGTGT
>NW_004798150.1:22549-25092 GCF_000002075.1 Aplysia californica
GTTTATTCATTGACTTGTATTACTGTCACTTAAAGTCATTTAAGATATTACGGAAAAGTACATGGTATCCCTCGTGGCTAAAGACCTTTGTTTTTACAACCATTACCCTACTTTGTACGAGAAAGAGCCCCCCCCCCCCTCGAAATAAATGAAATTTTAAAAGCTCCCCGCGCAGCAAAGCGCGTGTTTTGTAACAGGGTCAAGGTTAAGGAGGGAGACGTCGGAAGTCTAGTTGTTACGCTACAGGACGCCGTAATCTCCACCCGTAATCTAAGTTCGGGGGTCGAGCCTCAGAGAAGGCCCACGATGTGTCCTTGGGAAAGGCTCTTTTCACGAAGTTCCCATTTGGCTCGGTCCTTTCGGAGATGTACGTTAAACTCGGAGATCGCACCTTTTAAATTATAATCTAATTGTGCTCCTAAAGGCGTTAAACCTGTAACATTTCAAGGTTAAGGACAACTCTTTTAGACACAATCGTATTTTTAAACATTATTTCATGCACCGGAGTGTCTGTAGTTTAGAAGTTAGATTCTTCGTTGTCGCACATAGAAGGCGGGAGTTCGATTCCCGAATGGGGGGAGGGGCCGGAATGTTTATCGAGTATCTCGGTTTATGTACTGGGACATAGTGTCTTTCATGACATCAGGGCCGAGAGTTCGTCTTCTAATACATGATCTAGATTGTATTGATAAGGGTGTAAAACACTTAGATTGTTGTTTTTTTAAATTGGCATAGTCCGTTTTAGGTCTGGTCGCAAAGAAAAAGGAAATAGGCAAACTATTGTGTAGGATTATTATGGCAATTTTATTTGGAGCATTATACTCCTCATCCAACCCCTCTCCCGTAAACAGATACACAGATTTTTTAAAAGCCACAAAAAATAAAGTAGAAACGTTACTATTTACATCATTAGGAAGTGAGCATCTTCAGTGGTGCCTGTCACGGCAAACCCTGGCTGATAGAGATACAACATCCCTTTTTTGTCACTGACGTGTAACACCTCTAATCTTCGGTACTTATATGACCCAATCGTTTTGCAAGAGCCATAAAACTCTTATTGTAGCGTAAACCTCGATGAGCCGATGCGCACATGGACACGCAAATGAAGACAAAAACACAAGTCTCGCTACGTATATAAATGGCGGTAGCTGGAGGCCGCCAATGATAGATCCTACTTCTTTACTTCCCCTCAGTTATTTCTGTCTGTATATTTTACTTCCCCCCCAAAAAAAAAGCCCACTATTGTGTCGATGTGATTCTTTTTTCACAAACTTGGTCGGCCGGATTTACGTTAGGCGCACCCAATCCCGGATGTTATAATACACGATAATGCCTTTCTACCCAAGGCAGCAACAGCAACGTTCTAGTACCATGCCAAAGTGATTGCATAGCTTCTCTTTGTTTTAGTAAGTGTTTTACAACGATTGTAACTGAATAAGGTCATACTATAAGGGCCAAAGATTTGAAATGCTGCAAGAGAGTAGCAAACAAAAAAAGAAGGAAGAAAAATCAGGACAATAAATGTTTGAAAGGAAAGAATGGGCAAACCACACCAGTGCACCCTACAACCACCCGCTCAAAGCCTTCTTGCCCACTTCCCCGCAAAAAATCAACATAAAGAAACGTTCAATATCTATCCAGCACCACGCCTCTTTCTGCAAATGCCACGACTCTATGACCCGCTTCCCTCATCTTCTAAAACAGTTCCCACTTCGTTTTTGTTTCTTAGATGTATTCTGAGAAACTAAAAGAAGAAAAAACGCCCCCCCCCCCTTTTTTTGATTCTTTGTTGTTGTTTAAGTTTTTATCCCCTTTGTCGTTTGCCTCTGAAACTTTCCCATTTTCTCCCCCGTTTCTCAAAGATTCCCAATCCCCTTTATTCAAACTGGAATCGCCAATTCTAAGATTCAAACACGTTGCTTTGTCCTGTCTTAAACCGTGGCATTTTTTCACATCAAAAATCGTTTGCTGCGTCTGCCTGCTTTGATCTTTCCAATTTTATTCATTGAAACTGCCACTCTTTGTATCTATGTGTCTATGCTTCTTGATTTGTCCGTTATCTATTTATCTAAATGTTATTGATCACTTCACCCGTCTAGCTAATGTGTCGTTTTGTCTATTGATATATCGTCTATTAAATTTGATTAATCAACCCATCATTTCAAGCACAACCAGTTTTTTGTGTATCTGTTTACCTACATGCCTGTTTGTCGTCTTGTCTGTCTATTAATAAGGCTGTCTGTCTATCAGTTTGTGTGCTGGAGTGTCTGTAAGTCCATCTGTGTGTCTGTCTGTCTGTCTCATTCTGTGAGGCTAAATTGTTTCGTTGGGGACGTAAAAATCGCCCACCTAAAAACACTATTAAAACTACTTAAGGGATGCCTGTTTGACTGAATCAGGAGGAAAACAGTTTTCTAAAAATAAAAATCTTATGGACACTTACCTTCATTGCTTTCCAAAGGATGTTTTGTTGTTGTTGTTGTTATTGTTGTTGTTGTTGTTGTTGTTGCTATTTTTCTTTGGGGTTTTTTTTTGGGGGGGGG
>NW_004798150.1:25192-28791 GCF_000002075.1 Aplysia californica
GGGGGGTGGTATGACTTTTTTCGGAGGGGTTGCATAAACAATTTTGTTTTATTTCCCATTCAACTAATAAAAATAATAAACCAGCAAGACAACTGCGTGAAGCTACGAGTCCACAAACTTTAGAAACTGAGTTACCCCGATCTCCCCGCGGATGCCCCTTATTGTGGTAGGCCTAACCACGCTTGAGACGACGTTACACGTACACCTTTCCATAGTGAGGTCAAACATTCGTGGCAGAACGAACCCCTAAATCTTTTCAACGAGTGAATCAATGTCACTCATACTTTGCACAGCAATTTGTATCAAGTTGTCTTTACTTAAACATATTTTTCCAAAACAATTGAGGCTAGATTAAAAAAAACAACAAATCTTTTCTTCATAAATTTATATAAAATACTACAAATCTCTTTCACGCGGAAAAAGGAATTGTTCACAGCACTCCCAGCTTCCCACACACATTTTGCGTACGCACATGACTTACGTTACAGCTCATTAATGACACTTTTCAGAGACAGGCAAAACGAGTTACAGGAAATTAATTTTATAGTGAACACTTTTTTACACTATATATAAGTTAAAAAAACATGCGTTTAATAAACATAATCTCACCATTAGAAAAAAAGACGGACTTGCTTTTAAAAGCGATTTTGTCCTAGCAGTAAACCTTTTAAAATCTGTAGAAATCACGCACTGGGAATTTCTATTAACATTTATTAAGGAATTTTTTAAAATAGAGCCAACAGGTGTTTACAAAAATATTGATCTGTTAAGGCAGATCGATACACGCCCCTGAGCAAAAGTTGAAGAGTCTGTGTTTTATAGCTGAGGACCGATTTGATAATAACTTACGTCACGATTTTTTACCGCACTAATAAATTGAATGAGTACACCTTAGCGAGTGAATCACTGAATGATTAACCCCCCCCCCCTGAAAAAAACAACCTAAAAACCCCCACAACAAAGAAACAAAAAACCAACAACTGGACAACGTTAATGATCAACCGATTTGATTTGATTCGGACTATTTTGAAAGAAGAATAACAAATCCCATTAGGGGTGGCTGCCGTTGCTCGAGTGTGGTTTGTTCCTTCTATTCTATCAAACATCTACCGTTCTTATCTCTCCTTTCTCTTTTACTTGTATGTTACTATCTAGAAACGCCTCTAATCATCGCACATATTATTATAACCTAATTGTGTTGCAAGTTCCGTAAAATGTTACTAATAAAGATATTCAATTTGTTTGAAGGCGACTAGAAGTCTATAATCGAGATTTTGATTTGCTGCATTTTTCATGCACTGTAGAGACCCCAGGTAAGCAATCCTTTGTCATCCCGCCACCGAATTAACCTTTAAATGTTTCAATAGACGAATACGACTTGACGGCAAACCTTAACAGGCAAGGTTGGAAAGCGCCTCGAATAGGTCCTACTTTGTATCTCTCCCTTTGTTGTTCCTGTCATTCTTTCTTTCTCTTTCCATGCATTACATGGCTGTTACTGAGTCAATGTGCTCTGTTTTATTTTAACATAAACAACAAAACTAATAATTCAGCAAAAAAAATATAAAAAAATACGAAGTGTTCAATTAGAAGCATTGCACTTTACTACAGTATGACAGCCGTCGAAAGCAAAAGATCCGAGCTAGATCTAGTTTCTGTGGGAATAGATCTTGCATCGAGCATCTCGCTCAATATTTCTGCTGGGATGCTGTATCCCTCTCATCTCTGGTTAGCTATGGCAGATATGGTCGCATCCCACTTCCTATATTATGTTCTACATGCTATAATAACTTAGTTGCGCCGGTTCGGGCTTAAAATATCAACATAATTTAAAACAAAACACATTTTAAAAAACTACCAAAAAACAAGAAAAGCCAAAAACAAAACAAAAAACCCCCCCCAAAAAAACAACAAAAACAAAACCAAAAGAACCGCCTTCGCACCTGAACAGACTGGAATATTCAAATCCTTTGTGTCGGCTATGTTGGTCAACAAATGACCCAGAAGAAAACTCGGTTTAAGATTTATCCAAATCCGAAACAAACAAAAAATAACCTCTGAAAGTACAAAAAAGCCGGGGGGGGGGAGGGGGGGGGTTTGTTGCTTTTTTGTACAGATCTGACCGTATTGAAGACCCTAAAGAGCATCAACGGAATCTCAAAGTTTTGTCATTATTTAACCTGACCCAGAGAGAAATATCAGTTATTAAATCCGTGAAGCCAGGTAACTGAACGCGGGCCATGGACGACATGACGTCTGGGCAATTCAGACAGGAATCGCCCACCGTTCCTGTTTGGCTGACAAAAGGTAGAATGGCGGGAACGCCTAGTGCCGGATCTGTTAGAGAGCCGTTCAGTGGTTCTGCTTGTCGAGATGACCTAGATATTGACCCAGATATGGACCCTCCTGCACTTGTCCTCGACTTATCTGTCCTTGGTGTTTTGATGGGTTTTTTTTATGGCTCTGGTGTTTTTGATGTTTTTGATGTTGTTTATGTTTTTAAAATATGTTTTTCAAATGTTCTTAATGTTTGGCAACAGAGTAGTTCATGGTTGGAGGGGGGGGGGGGTTGCCCTTATGTGATTTGCTCCTTCTTTCTTATCAAATATCTATCCTTTTTATTTCTCTTCAATCTTTCTCTTTGTTTGTTACTCTCTTGTAATCTCTCTAATATTCGACCCTGGTATTATTATGACCAAATTGTGTTTAAAGTGCCGAAAAACACTTAATTTATATAATTGCATAAATAATATACAAACAACAGAATTAAAACAGTTGCCCGGAGACTATTAATAGTGTATAAAACAAACCCCTAAAAATGATCATCACTTAGTTCCACATCTGTGACAGGCGTCAACGATCCTGGTTTGACATTCACTTCTTTTGAGCGCTTGCTCTTTAGAAAAAATAGAAAAAAAAGAAAAGAAAAAGAAACAACTAAACACATACAAAAAAAAACAACATGCAAACTAAAAAAGTAAAATAAAAATACATGATATAAAAGAAACAACTGTATTAACCCGATATTTCCCAATCATCTCTGTCTAAGCTCTCCTAAAAAAATGTTGTTCCGAGTCTGCCCTGCCTCGTTTACCGTCAGTTTGACCAGAGATATCTACATGTCCAAATCAATTGGAGCGTACCAGAAACTGCTTTTTGTCTTTTCTCAATTGTTTGTATGAACGTGCGGCCCTCTTGGGCTTCTTTAATTAAGTACAACCTCATTTGATTTCTTATCTTTGCAAAGAATTCTCGAGGTGGGTATGCCCTACTTCTTTACTTTCCCTCTGTTGTTTCTGTCTGCCTGACTTGCTTTTCCCTTCACTAAATGACCATTATTGTATCGATGTGCTTCTCTTTACTTAAACAACAGAATTCTCAAGAGTCTTGTAAGAAAACACATTTATGTTGCTTCTATTTTATTTTCAGTGTCTTTGGTCATTATTGTTGTCTAGCAGCCAGGATTCAGAGCCGAATCTGTCTCTTTTTTGCTTCTTCTTACAATCTGATATTGTATTTCTTTTTGTCTGTCTGTCTGTCTGTCTGTCTGTCTGTCTGTCTGTCTGTCTGTCTGTCTCTCTCTCTCTCTCTCTCTCTCT
>NW_004798150.1:31378-33403 GCF_000002075.1 Aplysia californica
TCTCTTTATTCCTATCCGTTTATCTCTATCTTTACCGCTTTTTCTTGTTGTTGTTTTCCTTTTTCCCACCCACGAAGAAGCTCAAGGAAATATAATAATATTTAGAAAATAAAAATATTATGCAACATACACTGAAGGCCAGATAGATCTAGGTCTAGGTGAAAAAAAGCAAACTTACTGATGCATCGAACGATGCGAAGGCATTTCATTATTCCAAGTAAGAGACACAAAAGTTGTAAAGTGCAACGATGGGGACGTCAAATGTCTCCATGGGGAATCGTCACACTTATAGGTCTGTGATTTACTATCATGAAATGGCATCGTGGTGAAATCAGGCGCTCGTCAAAAATAGTGAACTCAGAGTGACCTGCATATTTTTGGCTGTTGGAAATTTTTTTTCGATTTTTCTTCTTTAAACTCAACACTTCATATCTATTTTTTTAAAATGTCTGTGTAGATTTGACCAAAAAACCTTGATCAAAGCCACGCAAGAATGAACATTTGCCATTTCAAAGGATACTTCATGTCTTGGAAGTCACCAAATTTTTGGAATCATTTTCTGGCTAATTTTACCGCTGATACTAACCCTTTCCCACCTCGTTCAATAGCAAAATCTCAAATTTTATTCAAGATATATCTATATCTTTTTTTTCACCAAAAGCAAGATATATATAAACTGGCTTTGAGATTATTTCAATAACTTAAAACGGTCAAAACTTGACGAGTGCCTGATTCCACCGAGTCGTAAGACAAATATCACGGTTCACGACAAGATGGAGACAGGCGCTTGTCAATGTTAGGTCATTGTGTCACGACGCGGAGGAATCAACAAGCGTCAATTTTTGGAGCATGTGGAGTTTATTGGAATCACCTGAAAGCTTATTCATTTATTTTTTTGCTTTCAATTTAAATAAAGTACACCTCTATCTTGAATAGAGATCAAGATATTTTCGATTGAAGGAAGGGACGTCGACTGACTTCCAGGGTGAAATTAGCAGGGAACTGGCCGCCAAAGTTTGGTAACTCCGATAGCTAAAGAGTCCTTGAAAACTGAAAAATGACATATTTTGTGCCTTTAATCAACGTTCAGTAAAATTCACATCATGGAAATTTGCTTTTGTATGGACGTGAAAGGGTTTGAGCCAAAATATAAAAAAAATCGATCAAAATTACCCAACTGATGGGCTCACATTTCTTGCAGTTATTTTGTCATGTGAAAGCCTGTTCTTTTCTCTTACGTTTGATAAAAATGTCCTTCCGTCTATAATAGAAGTCGAGAAATATTCGATTGAAAGAGGTGGGGGTCGCCTGCTTTCAGAGGTAAAATTGGTGAGAAAATGGAGGCCAAAGTTTTTGTTCTTGTTTTCTTTTATTTGTTGGTTTTTGTTGTGTTTTTTTTTTTTTTGGGGGGGGGGGGGTTGTTTTGTTTTTGGTAAGCGTTTTATGGCGCTCGAAACTACAAGGTCATCTGAGCGCGCGGGACACAACAAATATTTTCTGTTTGGTGGGAGTTAATTTTGAAAATTTCCTGGGTGGCGGCCGAAGCCTACTCTTATCGATTTTTTGACCATCAAGGTATCTTTGAAATGCTCAACGTGCACACGGAACCTTCGAGAATGTACGTCCTTATCCGAGAAGGTTATGTGTTAGATTCTTCCTACCTTGAGATCAGGGGTGTGGCTGAAAGATAGCAGTAAGAAGGAGCCAAGGAGTAGCAGGCGGAAGCCTGTAGAAAGAATGAGGAGCCCACAGGAGGCGGCAAATAGGACAAGTTGGGGGGGGCTGAGAAACAGCAGTAAGGAGCCAAGGAGTAGCAGTAGAAAGGCTGCAAAGCGGAAGGAGAGGGGGGGGAGTCAGAAAGTGGAGACGAAAGTGAACAACAGACCATGGTTAGATGGCAGGAAAGAAGGTAAAAGGGGTTGAAAGGAAAAAACCCTTTAAAAATAAAAGGTTTCAACGCTTTCAGGTTTCGTACGCGGGATCTATTGAATGATAGGCAAATACTGCAAGCACCAGGCCACAAGA
>NW_004798150.1:33503-35042 GCF_000002075.1 Aplysia californica
CCCCCCCCCTCCTCAATGTTTGATGATTTCCAAAGCGTTAGTTTTCCTGGAAACTACACTTTTAATATATCGCATATCTTTGTGCCTTTGATAGATGGTTTTCCAGTAAAACACATGTAGGAATACGTTTCAGAGTGAGCATAAAAGGCATTGAGGTCAAAACTTAAAATAGAGGTGTTTTTTTTACAATGCCAATTGGGCAGACAATGTCGATTTTACCGATTTCATTAGTTTGACGAGCACCTGATTTTACCACGATGTCTATATGTAAATCGGTGTCAGCATCGAGGAGACAACCAATCATAAAGATACCACTTTGAATGACAATGTGTGTCAGTGTATAATGTTCCTCTACACAGACCTGAGAAAAACACACGGTCACACAAAATTTCTGGCATATCCAATACAAGACCATTTTTCATGGAACTGTGCAGGGGAGGCGAAGGAGATGAAAGCAAAGGAAGAGGTGGACCAACAACATTGTGGAGTGGACAGGCGCTCGCAACAAATAAAAAAATACGTGAAAAGTGGAGGCACTTGACCAGGCTCTCTATCATACAGCGCCTCCTACAATCCTCGTGGATTACGGTATCAGTAAGCAGTAAGCACTCAAAAATGCCCAAAGCATCAACATTTCATTGTTCTCACAGCAGCTCCATTTCCACACTAACCAATAGCAGTTCAAGTTAAGAGACCACTTTTCTTCTCTTGAAACGACACAAACATTGATCACAAAAAAGCATCACCAAGACAACTACCACAGCAAATACTACCAGTACTACCACCATTAAAAGCCCCACAGCAACCACCAGCATTACCCCTCCCTACCACTTTCAACAACCACTACCAATACCACCAATCCACCATCCACCTCCATCATCCCCGGAACTAATAATAATAATAGATAGCATTTGTATCGCGCATATCCCCGCTCAACAGCAGGCTCTATGCGCTTTACCCTGACAGTCCACACTACCACAACCACAGCCACAACCACAATCCCAATTACCACAACCACAACCACCACCACAATCTGAACTACCACAACCACAATCCCAACTACTACTACCACAACCATCACCACAATCCCAATTACCACAACCACAATCCCAACTACCACAACCACAATCCCAACTACTACTACCACAACCATCACTATAATCCTAACTACTACCACCGCAGCCACCACCACAATCCCAGCTACTACTACCACAACCACCACCATAATCCCAACTACAACAACCACAACCACCACCACAATCCCAACTACCACAACCACAACCACCTCCACAATCCCTTCTACCACAACCACAACCACCTCCACAATCCCTTCTACCACAACCACAACCACCTCCACAATCCCTTCTACCACAACCACAACCACCACCACAATCCCTTCTACCACAACCACAACCACCACCACAATCCCTTCTACCACAACCACAACCACCACTACAACCCCAATTACCGTCCCCACAACCGCACACTCCATCAGCACTACGCCAAACACAACCACCACCACCACCACCACAGCAATCG
>NW_004798150.1:35831-37074 GCF_000002075.1 Aplysia californica
AAAAAAAAGAGACCAAAGCAAAGACAAAAAGAAACCCCAGCAACTAAAAGAAATGAAAATCACTGCATATCAGAGCAGAGGAAAGGAAGAAAAATGAATTTAAAAAAAAAAAAAGGAATGTCGATCCACATAGATCTAGTTATATCTCACAACTAGGGTGGCCACAGCTTTTCTTCAGAGCAGGAATAACGGCCAAACCATGTATGGTCTCCGGGCCTGTCAAAAAGTCCGCCAAGCTAATCAATAGAACAGTGTGATAGATCGAGATCTTTCAGCAGAAAAAGAAACGAAAAGAAAAAAAAGGGGGGGGGGAGTGGTAAAAGGAAAAAAGAACACCTTAAACATAAAAAGGGAACCATTTTTTAAAAGAGGAAAAAAATAAGAAAAACTGGCGAAAGAAAAAAAAATACGATAAAAACTTGCTAACAAACAGCACGCTAAGTGTTTTGAATACAACAGCACAAAATAATGTAGACGAATGGTCGAGAGATGAATGCTATGCGCCCGGCGGCGACAGAAAGCCACTACCCTGATGCTTGCTGACGTTTTCAGCCGCCCGGCAGGCAGACAGGCAGGCAGGGGGAATAATTGGAAGCTCGATAACTCCACTATGATTTTATTTTGTGCAAGAGTTGTGTACCCATTTGATCGGCACCCCTATATTGAGCCTACATGCACGCGTAGAGGGATATGGGTGGTGCACTCGCAAGCACAGATTTACGCGAATACGTGTTCCTTCAAAATACATACACGAGTCACTATGAGTGGTTGGTTAGTGTGGTTTGCTCCTTCTTTCCAGTCAAACATCTATCGTCCTCACCTCACATCTTTCCTTCCTGTATATTTTGCTCTCTTATATAATATAACACATATAACCTTCAGCGCTTATATGACTTGTGTCTCAAGTGGGGTGTCAAAACTTGCTGAAACTAAATCTGAAACTAATCAATGCGCGAGCACATGCATGATGGAACACATTGACGGGATATTTATCTGCTGAATTTAAAATAGTATTTTTCCACCCATGGTAATCACGTGTGCTGGTTGTAAAATACAGGCATATAATACACAACATCATACGCATCAACATAGACACACACTATCAATGCACTCACTCACGTACACACACACACACACACACACACACACACACACACACACATAATCTCTCTTTCTCTCTCTTTCTCTCTCTTTCTCTCTCTCGTTCTCTCTCTCTCTCTGTCTCTCTCTCTCTCTCTCTCTC
>NW_004798150.1:38616-39732 GCF_000002075.1 Aplysia californica
CCCCCCACCATGAGGAACTTGAACATTCAACACAACCTTCATTCCTCTTAAAGTCTCTTCATTTTCCATTGGTGTTCTCATTTTCTCGCCAACTTCCTCCTTTCGCCTATCCATTAAAATTTCTCCTCGACCTTTCTGGTATGCGTTCCACAGAGTTGGACTTCTGGACACGCTAAGAAGCGTGGCGTCATATCGCTATTATTTTGGCGTTTTTTTCTCATCGAGGCTAGTCGTGATGCATTTCAGATAGCCTTCAGGTCTCCCGGGAGAGTCCACAGGGGGCGCATTCTGCAAGAACGCAAGGAATAAAATTAAGTTCAATGTTGGGAGGTTAAAAACAAGCCTGTTTTTATTTCTTTTGTTGTAGTTGTTTTTGTTGTTAGTGTTGTTGTTGTTGTTATTTTGTTAAAATGTGTTGAGGAAGTTGGATAAACGAAAGTAATGAGTGTTGGTGCAAGAAACAAATTGCGGATTTTGTTTTACCGTTTTGTTGAACTGTTGTGAAATTGTCTAGTTTGTGTCTGGGGTTTTAATTTTGGGGGGTTTTCGATCGGTGTTTATATTTAAGGGCTCAGTTAAATAAATTGACGCAATCCTCGTCTGTAGTGCAGATGGCCTGGGTTCGGGTTCGCGTCTCTAAAAATGGAGCGCCGATGAATTTAGATTATTTAGGAATTAAAAAAACAAAACAAAAAAACAACTGCAGGGATCAGCTCATATGTAATAGAATAGAATACTGCATCATAGCATAAAGACAGTCAGACTCGATCCACTACACATCGTTACGCAGGTCGAACATTTTTGTGTGCAATAGTAAAGTACTTGTATCTAACTAGTAACTATCCTAGAAGTACAACCTTCTATCTGCCCAGTGCTTAATCTTGAGAAACTGGACGTCTACAATTTGAGTTTCACTACATGTCAACAATTTACAAATGCAGATATTTGAATATCTTGAAAAAGACTGAATAATCTTTCGATTTTCTAGAGCATAAAAAAGTATAGAGCATTTTGGTCTCTGAACTCATGTTCTGAATAACTCATGTTCTGAATAACTCATGTTCTGAATAACTCATGTTCTGAATAACTCATGTTCTGAATAACTCATGTTCTGAA
>NW_004798150.1:39861-41649 GCF_000002075.1 Aplysia californica
TTCTGAATAACTCATGTTCTGAATAACTCATGTTCTGAATAACTCAAAACGGCAAAAATGTCTGTTGGAGAACTCTGTAATTCTGAGGCATCATAATGCTTACTTTACTTTTTGCTTCATTTTTCCTCTGGTATCCTTAGGATGTCGAGGGGGGGTGCAAGTTCCAGTCCTGTTCTAAGTGTGTAGCGTCTGGGATATATATGTTATGTTGTTCCAGGACCTTTTTAACCCCATCCAGCCAGGTAGCATTGTACTATGATTCGTAAATGGAGTATCGAAGCAGTGCTCCTCCTAAAAAGACAGAAGAGTACTGATGTTTGTGGTCTAGTGGTTAGGCTACCGGTCTCGTTATCGTTTGGTTACGGGTTTGAGGCTTTACTCACATTTTCCTCTCTTCACCCAGGTGGGGATGGGTACCCGACCATAGACAGCGAAAGATCTTGTTAGTATGTTAGTGTCTTAGCGCCTTTTAATGTCAGCCTGTACAGTATGCTTCTCGGTAAGTTAAGATTGCTTCAGAATACTACCAGGTCTTCTTGATTGTAAAGTGCCTAGAGCTACAGCACTTAGGAGTTTTACCGTAGCACGCAGAAGACGCAAGTTCGATTCCTATGTAAAGAGAATGTTGTAGGGTTTCTCCGTGTTTCTATTGTGATCAGAGAGGGTTTATATTACTGTAAAACTCTCTGGTTGGGACTTTGAGTCTCTCTTAGCATGGTTTGGCCCTTAAAACAAAGGTCAAAACACGCTTCCTTGTCAATCTAAGCTGCACCGTCGGAGGTATAAATTATTTGAGCCTGAATAAAAATGTTTTAGAGCATCAATCATCATCAATACCTTTCACCCCTGACAGGGTATAGACCAGATAGAAGTTCCTTCCATTTATCTCTATCCTGGGCCATCCTTCCTAGCTCGTTCCTAGTGAGCTTAATCTTTCTCATGTCCCTTTTCACACATCTCTTCCATGTCTCTCGTGGCCTACCCCTGCCTCGAGCTCCCTGTTGGTTCCATTTGCAGTGACTGTCTAGTGATGTTTCCGCTGGGCTTTCCGAAGGTGTGTCCCAACCAACGCCACTTTCTTAGTCCTATTTCCACTTCTATATCCTTTTGCCCTGTCCTTTCCCATAGCTCTTCATTTCTTATTCCATCCTGCCACCTAATTCTTAGGATACTCCTCATACATTTGTTGATGAAAGTCTGGACTAATTTACAGCACTTGCAACAAAAAATTTAAAATCTTCTTTTTCTTGTTCTTCTTCTTGTTCTTCTTCGTCTTCTTGTTTTTGTTCTTGTTCTTGTTCTTGTTCTTTTTCTTCTTCTTCTTCTTCTTCTTCTTCTTCTTCTTCTTCTTCTTCTTCTTCTTCTGATGATGATGATGATGAAGAAGATGATGGTGATGGTGTTAATGATAATGATGAGGATGATGATGATGATGATGATGATTGTTAGGCGTATTATTTTTATTACTATCACTATGAAGTACCTATTTGCCGCGTCCTCTAGCTACCCAGTCGTAATTATAGGTCCCGCCAAAACCCCGTTCACCTGGAAATAGGTGTCTGTACCGCTGCAGACGCCGTGCGCCAAATACAGAAGTGTAAAACATCATCTCATTGGCTGCTAATGAATATTCATGAGATCGGCGTTTGCTCAGACACGCTGGAACCTCCTTGTAATGGGAGATGATGGTGTTGTTCGTCACACACACCACCAAACACTGGTGACTGGGACATTTCCGTTGTGATGGTTATTTTATTTTATTTTTTTTTTTTTTTGTTTGTTTTGGCA
>NW_004798150.1:43637-44969 GCF_000002075.1 Aplysia californica
TATATATGTGTATACATATGAGATACCGTGGCTATATGGGGCTCTTATATATTATGCCAATTTCTATTGAATTTCGGTTTTTAGGCTTGACATCTTTTATGTCGATTTAAAAACACACTTCTGTGTGGGTCTTACAAAAAAACGCAGACGAGTGGGAAAAAAATGTAATTTTGCAATTTCTGCAAGGACTTTGTAAGTCAACTAACTTTGGAGGACATTTTCTCGCAAACTCACATCTGAATCCAGACGAATCCAACCTCTTTCAACCTCAAAATCTCGATTTTATTTAAATTAGGTTAGTCTGTTTTTCATCATAAGCAAGAAAAAGCAGCAAACTATAATATTATATCAATAGCTCCTTATTACGCTCAAAAATTGACGAGAACATGATTTACTTCACCGTTGTCAAATTGTGTCTAGCATGCATTTATTTAAATCAAAAAGGTTTTTAAAAGACTTAACGCATAATTATATTATTAAAATTTAACGAACTTTACTTTTATCCGTCGCTTATATTCTTTTTTGCAATAAATGGTTCGAATTTCGTCAGGGACCCGATGTTGTGTCCTTGAGAAAGGCACTTTACACGAATTTTCGAAACTTCACCCAGGTGAGAATAGGTATCCGGAAAGTGAAAGATCTTGTCAGCTTGGTAGTGTTTGAGCGCTTAATCAGCTGCTTGCACTGTATGCTTCCTGGAAGCTGAGAATTTTCTGAGTGTTCGATGGTCTGCTAGGGTAATAATAATAACATAGCGTAGAGCGCATATAGCTTGCTTTAGAGCGGGGTTATGCGCTATACAAATGCTATTTACTATTATTATTAAAACTATAAGGTGTTTAAAAAAGCTCAGATTGAAGATATCAACATGACCATAGAAAGGAGAAGTTGGATACATTTGGAACATGCTTTGAGGATTCCAGAGAAAAGATTGCCACATCAGACACGGTACTTGAGACCAACAAGAAAAAGAGGAAGAAGTAGACTAACTGGACGTTACAACAGCAAACCAGGAAAGATAATTATATAATGAACATATAAGTCCCGAAGAGTAGAATAATATGTTACAAGAGAGTAACATACACAGAAAGTAGGGGAGATAAGGGCTTTAGATGTTCGACAGGAAAGGAGCAAACCACACCAGAGCACCCACCTACCAACCACCCAGGGTCTAGATATGTCAAGGTTAGAGGAAGTGGACACTGTAAGCGTGGCGTCGACTTCTCTCTGCCTCCTGTACCTGGCTTTTTGGGAGACAGTAAGGGTTAGAATGTCACTAATGTTACAAGACAAAATAAAGAAAAGAGAGTGAAAGACAGAGAGAGAGAGAGA
>NW_004798150.1:48004-49242 GCF_000002075.1 Aplysia californica
AGAGAGAGATAATGGGTATACAGAGAGAGAGAGAGAGAGAGAGAGAGAGAGAATGAGAGAGAAAGAGAGAGAATGAGAGAGAGAGAAAGAGAGAGAGAGAGAATGAGAGAGAGAGAGAGAGAACGTTATCAAAATGCTAGAAGAAAGCTCAAGTTCTGCTCCTCACCCCCTCACTCACTCACTCACTCACTCACTCACGCGCGCGAGTCTGGCCGTTTACCCTATTCTCTCTTTACAGACCAGAAGTGTGCCTTGCATCTCCCATTTGCGTCGCGGATTTGTACCTGCAGTGAATGTGTGCTCAATAAAACAGTGATTAAAGAATTTATGATAATTTTGGTTACCCGAACGGCGCTCATAAACGACGCAACTCAACGATTCGTTTTTCAAAGGACTAAAATATTCTTTTAAAAGGGTAATTAGTTTTGTTATTTCTCATTGTCAATGCTGCTGTTTAAAAAAAATGTTTTTATATGTTTATTCATGCACGTAGCACACCGGTATGTTTTTTCAACATAACACAACACTAAATCTTTGATAGGTTATTTCCCATTCTGTTCCTATTAGAATCTAAGTGAAGAAGTTTAGCTTCTCACTCGCACTACTTAGCTCATTTAGGAAGCGGGCTGCTGCGACCCAGTCTGTCAGAGCGAACCCAGGCTGAGATGAATACAACTTCCTTGTAAAAAGGCAGAAGAACAAGATAAATCTATTCTTACCACACGGGAATCGAACTGACGTCCCCTGCATGCAAAGGCGAAGACGCTAACCGCTACACTACGGACACCAGTCTCCAAACATGTGTGACGTTGGTGGTCTAGTGGTTAGCTTCTTTGTCTCGCAACCAAATGATTGTTGGTTCGAATCCCGTCAAGGACTCGACGTTATTTCGGACTTCACACAACTTTTCCTTACTGTACCCAGGTTGGAAAGGGTATACAGCTATATAATAGACGGCGAAAGATCTTGTCAGTTTGTTAGTGTTTGAGTGCTTGATCAGATATTTGCACTGTATGCTTCTTGGGGAGCCGAGAATGTTTTTGAGTGGTCTATAGGGTGTGCTGGGGTAGAAGTATACTGTTAAAGCGCATAGAGCAATTTGTCAAGCGGGAATATGCGCTATGCAAATGTTTTTGGGTTATATTTTACTTTCATTATCATAATTATCATTATCATTATCTTAATTTTCATCATCATCATCATCATCATCATCATCATCATTATTATTATTATTATTA
>NW_004798150.1:50401-53007 GCF_000002075.1 Aplysia californica
ATATATATATGTATATGGCTCTTTTCGTCTATGCAGACGGTCAATTTAGCTTAAAAGGGTCTCACAGTTGTCTTCATGCAGCTTTTTCATGGCTAATTCTTCCTATGTTTGAGGCGCTGTTTCTGTCGCAGTGCTTTCATGTCAGTGACGAAGAACGAAGCTCTGTATTTCCGCTGTTTTCCTTTCGTTGTTGGCGCTTCTCAGCCTGGTTGTTTCTAAGGCTGCTCTCTAGCATTACAGTTCTTTCCTTCATCATTTTCCTCCATGTTTTCCTGTCCTTTGCTATTTCTTCCCAGAGGCTAACATCTACTCCAAGTTTAGATAAGCTGTTTTTGCTGGAGTCTTTGTACCTCAATTTTGGTATTCCTCTTGGTCTCTTTCCTTGGGCAAGTTCTTCATAGAGAAGTTGCTTCGGAATCCGGTTGTCGTCCATTCTCTTGACATGGCCCAGCTATCTCAGTCTTTTTTAACACAGGATAGTTGTCATGCTCTGGGTGTTTGACCAGGCAAACACATCTCTATTTGTAACCTTGTCACGCCACGAAATGCCTAAGATCTTGCGGCAGTATCTGAGATGGAAAATGTCGAGGCGCTTTTCTTGTCTGCTGTACAAGGGCCATGTTTCAGATCCATAAAGGAGTGTGCTCAGGACAGATGCTTCGTAAAGATTGAACTTTGTTTTGATGATTAATCTTTTGTTTTCCAATTCTCGTTTTGTCACCCTTCCAAAAGTTGTTGCTGCTTTACCTATCCTGATGTTGATCTCATAATCAAGTATAATGTACTACAGCTGATGGTAGACCCCAGATAACAGAACAGGTACACGACTCTACTCTGCACCTTCTTGGGTAAGGATGACTGTTTTCCTAAACTGATGACGAGGCTAAAGACCTTGCATGCTGTTGAAAGGCGGTCCATCATTGTTTGTAGGTTTGATTCACTGTGAGCAACAAGAGCAGCATCATCGGCGAAGAGGAGGTATCGTACTGTTGTTTCGTTGATCTTGGTCTTGGCCTTGAGTCGAGCAAGATTGAAGAGCGACCCATCAGTTCTCCAGCAGAGGAAGACATCCCCTGATTACTCCTTAAATGCGTGTTGTAGTAAGATAGCAAAATACGTGCTAAAAAGGGTTGGTGCTAAGACACAACCTTGCTTTACTCTGCTATTGATGTTGAAACTGTTTGATGTTGAAACGTCAAACTGAATGGAGGCTTTCATATCTTCTTGGAATGAGATGATGAGCTGTAGCAGTATTAGGGAACAGCCAATTTTTCAAAGCACCATGTACAGCCCTGATCTACTGACTGTATCAAAAGCCTTTGTCAGTTCGACGAACGCAGTTTGTAATGGCAGTCGTTGATTCCTGTATTTTTTTTTGTAGCTGACGAATAGAAAAGATCATGTCCATTGTTGAGCAGTTTGATCTGAAACCGCATTGGCTCTTTGGTAGGACTCTTTCTGCTAGTTTCTGAAGTCGCTTCAGGAGGATCCTAGCGAAAGTTTTTCCAGTGATGCTTAGCAGTGAGATACCTCTGTAGTTGCTGCAATCTCCTTTGTCCCTTGGTTTTTGTAGAGTGTGGTAATTTTGGCATCTCTCATATCATGTGGACATTCTGCTTTCATCCAGCAAATCGTTAGTAGCTTGTAGAGATATGGGAAGAGGGTCTCTTTCTTCTTTCAGCACTTCAGCAGGTATGTAGTCATATCCTGCTGTTTTTCTGCAAGCGAGTTCATCGATTGCAGAAGAGAGTTCTTCTTCTGTTGGCGTTGTATCAAGTTCTGACATTTCGGAGAGTTGGGGAATGGCCTCATGTAGCTGTCTATCAACATGTCGCTCCTCTGAGTACAAGTCTGAATAATATTAGTAAACATTGTGCATGTAAACAACAAAGATTAGTAAATATTGTAAAAGTAAGCAACAATAAATTAGTAAACATTCATAATAGTAAACACCAATATAATAGTAAATATCGTAAATGTAAACAACACTAGAGTAGTAAACATTGCAAATATTAACAACATTGAATAGTAAACATTGCAAATGTTAAAAACAAAAACATAGAAAACATTCTGAGCAGAGACAACAGTACAAGTGTCAACATTATTTGTGTGGACAACATTAGAATGGTAAAATGGTAATTTTTATTTATTTTAATTTTATAACATTAGAATGGTATAATGGTAAACAATGAAGATGTAGATAACAATAGAATGGTTAATATTATATATTATCATTGTAAATGGTTATAAAAGGGTTAGCATTGTTATTTTAAAAAAAAAGAATAAAACCAATAGAAAAATAAAATCTGCATGTGGAAACAGTAGAGAAGTTTTATTGTTCAAATTACTCAGTATTTCGTATAACAAACCACGCGGTATATGCAAGCAGAGTGTGTGAGTATCTGTGTATGTGCGTCTCTTTGCGTATATAAGTATCTCTGTGTATGGGTGTGTGTGTGTGTGTGTGCTTATGTGTGTGTGTGTGTGTGTGAGTGTGTTTGTGTGTGTGTATGTATGTGTGTGTGTGTGTATTTGTTTGTGTGTGTATGTATGTGTGTTTTTGTTTGTGTGTGTTTATGTGTGTATAGGTGTGTGTGCGAGTGTGT
>NW_004798150.1:53944-55712 GCF_000002075.1 Aplysia californica
AGACAGACAGACAGACAGACAGACAGACAGACAGACAGACAGACAGACAGACAGAGACATAGAGATATCTTGTACTTTGATTTAATTTCTGTTACATTGACTCTGAAGAAAAGGATATCCAGCCGTGAGAGACAGGGAGAGAGAGAGAGAGAGAGAGAGAGAGAGAGAGAGAGAGAGAGAGAGAGAGAGAGAGAGAGAGAGAGAGAGAGAGAGAAAGAGAGAGAGAGAGAGAGAGAGAGAGAGAGAGACCTTGTACTTTGACCTTTTTTCTACTGCATCTACTCTAATGAAAAGAGTCTCCGGCCGAGAACTAAGCTCTTTGAATCTCCTGTATTTGAAAAAAAATCTACACCTTTATCGAAACAATTTAGATCATTTAGGAGGCTGGCTATTTTGACCTTACCATTCATGGCCACCTGGGCTATAAAAGATCTGAACTCCAGGCGAAATTACGGAGATATTAACATTAACAGATAAGAGGTCTTTCCTCTCACGAGACTGTGGAACGTTTAACCCTTGCACTGCAGCATCAGCACCTTTGTTTGGGTTGATAATTTTCTAGGATATATTAAGATACCTGGACTCTCCTTGTCTAGAGGTTATGACGTTCGCCTTTCTTTCAACAGGTCCCGGGTTCGAATCCGGATAGCTACGGAACATTTTTCTCTCCAAAAATTTCTCCTGTCACATCCTTTCCTGCTCCCTAAAAATATTTTGTCGTCTGCTTTCTTCTCCACTTTTTGCCCCACACCCCCTCACCTCCTTTGCCCCCCCCCCCCCTCTTCTGGGCTCCTGGCTCTTTCTGCACCCCTTCTACTGCTACTCCTTGGCTCCTTCTTACTGAAGTCTTTCAGACACACCCCTGATCTTATGGTAAGAAAGATCTTCATCAAGCCTTCTCAGATACGGTAAAAAAATCTCAGAGGTCCCGTGTGCAAGTTGCGTGCGTTAAAGGTCCTTTGGGAGTCCAAAAGGGATAACAGTAAGCTTCAATCTGGCAAAATTTCAAAATTTACTACCTAATAAAAATGTTAAATGTGACCTTATGCTGTTGCGAGCGTCGTTAAACACTTAACCAAAAATAATACTATATATTTTTTCAAGAATTTAGGCAGCTGCATTACAAGGAAAGTTTACTTATTTGGTTGGAGAATAGGCATCATTGCAGGCGGCACAATGCTATAGCAGTACTCTCTCCTCTCCAGGATCCATGAAAGGGTCTGCTTCTGGTCGTGCCAGTTATCAGCAGGAAAGTGTTGAATAGAAATCCACAGGGTACAAGATCAAGGCATAGACCACGTGGGACCTGGAGAATAGTCATGGGCATTGTTGTAGAGGAAAGTGGGAAGACTTGGAATAACATCAAGAGGCTAGTCCAGGAAAGGGAAAGGTCGAAAGTGTTTGTTCCTGTCCTAGGTCCTGACCCAGGTTGAGAAATACAGTGATGATAGCTATAGAAGTAGAACCGACCTCAGCGGCGTAGCTTTTTGATTTCTGTGTTGTATGAATCGTGATCTTGAAGGGGAAAAAAAGTGGCTGAATTCCACTTTTAGAAGATCAGAAAGTGTGATTTTTTACTTTGTAAAAATTAGTACAGTGAATCGAATTTTGTTTCTGGCTTGCCAGAAAATCAATCAAAATAATTTCTCTAATAATAATGATATCTTAGAGAGGTAAACACACACACACACACACACACACACACACACACACACACGAACACACACACATACACACACATACACACAGATATATATATATATATATA
>NW_004798150.1:55914-62614 GCF_000002075.1 Aplysia californica
ATATAGAGAGAGAGAGAGAGAGAGAGAGAGAGAGAGAGAGAGAAAATAGAGGCAGAGAAAAGAGAGAAAGACACTCACACAAACGCACATATAAACACACACTCATTAACAAACACACCTACACAAACAGACACACAAGCACTTACACTTTACCTTTATTTGACTCAGAGATGTGAGAAAGCGTAGTTTTATGATAGTTACATAGACAACTAATACTCTCAAGAACACACTTTATCTAGTATTTCAGGTTTGTTTTTCTGGGTTGACTCTGATTAGCATGGTCTGGTAAATGATCTAAATAGGTTGATGGGGACGTAAAACATATCTACAGTTACATTTTAAAACAAATGTAAACTGAGCACGTGCCATGGGCAATAATTCAATCACTTCTAATTGTGTAACTCAGATCGTTTGGCAATTATGATCTTCCGATGTACTGAGAAATAATTGCGCTTTTGATATATCGATGATATGTTCGTAGTTTTGGGGATGTAAATAAGAGGAACCTCATTATCATTAATAGGGGAAGAGAATGACCTCCTTGAGTTACCTTCCCCTCCCACTAACTATTTATGAAAAATATCTCATGTTTACAAAATTCGCTGAGCTTGCAGAATTCGGGTACTTTGACTTACTATAAAGAAATGTGTCGCGATACGGTGGAATCAGGCGCCCGTCAATCGGGGACATATGAAGTTACTGGTGTCATCTTAAGGGACTCACCATAGACTACCATCACTAAGACATGTGATTAGCAAAATTAGAGCCACTTTTTTCACAGTTAGTAACAGCCATTCATAAGGAGTTTGAGTGAAAAGTACTTTCAAAGTAGAAAGAAATGTTTTGTATTGAAATGTTTCGTTAAAATTGATGGTACATTCAAATGTCGAAGAGCAGTGACCGTTTGGGTAACTCCGTCATCGTTTCCGATGGTGGTTGGCGATTTCTCTGGTGCTGTTTGCTCCTTCTCTCCTATCAAACATCTATGGCCGTTATTTCTCCTCCTTTTTTTGTTTTTTTGTTGTTTTTTTGTTGCTCTGATATAACACCTCTAATCATTAGCACGAAGTATGTTACTTAATTGAGCTGCAAGTGCCTTAAATCCCTTATATAAAACAAAAGTCTTCACCATAGACCCAAAATAACGATATGACTCTCGAGTGCTTAAAGTAACTCACACTGTTGCTTTTGAAACGTGCAAGTCTCTCTCTCAATCACATAATATGGCCTTCCCGTTGCCCAGAGCACATAAGTCATAGAATTATAATTTCCAGTGATGCAGAAATTAGAAGCATAGAGGTTAGGCTACGTGACCCGTAAATGTGAGATTGTGGGTCTGGGGTTCGAGCCTCATCTCAGCCAGACATTGTATCATTGGGAAAAGCGCTTTGCATGCTTTTCCCAACTGGCGAGTTCTTTTCGGAAAAGGACGTTAAACTCGGAGGTCTTGCTTCTTAAATAACATTTAAACGATGCTGTACGTAGATGACCCAAATGCTAAACCAAACAAATCGTAGGAAGCTCTTCCTTTTTTGTCTCACAGCTCCTTCAGAAGGTGCACTAGCTCTTTAGACTTCAATAAGACGATGGGAGCGTCCGATACTAATGACAACTATTGCGTTTTATTTAGTGCTAGTTTCTGTTTGTTTTTCCGAACTATTCTCGGTCCAAGTTTTAAAATAATGATTTTTGTTACCCGATGTGCACTATTTTTTTGGCGGAACGTTATTTATTACGTTCCACGTCGTCTTTGCTATTATGCAGTATTATAATATGTTTGAATTTGATTGATTAACATGTATTGATAAAATATTATGTATCCAAATATGGCAGTCGTTGATGTGGAGATGCCTTGCAAGGATAAGGCAACATTGTTCATTTTGATTTTTGATGAAAATAAAAATAAACAAATGTTTGTGCACATCGGAGTGACTGTAGTTATTTATGACTAAGCGTTTGTTTCTGCCATTTAAAATTTAGATGTTGGAGTCAAACCTTTGGGAGACATAGTGCAACAGGTTTAGGTGACAGTAGAAAAAACTCTGGGAAACGGTGGAAAAAAGCTCAGGCTTTGAAGAGCTTCATCTAGATATGGAATCAACTCAATATCTCTCTGCAATAAGAGGCTTATATCTTATATTGTGAACACTCGGCGTATTTTCAAACTCAAAAGGCGCATTCTGGGGTACTCCAAGGCATGGCTGATGCAGTGATGTTTGTCTAACTTAGACAAATTTGTTAATCGATTATGGCGTTCAAATGGCTAAACAGGAATCCTGTCAATTTTGGAGCCGACCCACGGACAAATATCACGAAGATATTTATGGCCTTCTCACGGTCATCTATTTTGCAACAGTAAGTTTAGTTCTTTTAAGAGTTTTACACCACATGCAACACATTAGGATTGTAGAAGTGCTGAAGATTGGAGGTGTCACAAGAGAGTAGTAAACACATAAAAGAAGAAGGATGAGAGACACAGACGATATATTATGTTTGATAGGAAAGAAAGAAACCACACCAGAGCACCCACCCACAGGTACAATACTACGGTTTAATACTGATGAATACAATCTTGGTAAGAAATATGTACAACAAACTATATGAAGGTAAGTGTATTTATCCAGTATTTGTAAACTATCAAATTTTAACGATATTTTTCAGAGATATTTGTGTTAAATGACAGTCTCGGAAATAATATCGTACTTCTTCAGACAGTTTTGATGTCAGTAAAAGTGCTTGTCCGAGAATATTATTGTTGAATACCTTTTTGATGTAGTGAAGTTATGGTATTAGGAAGAGCCTTCAATTCAACGTTCTTCTTTTTAGGTCGTTGTTCACTCTTCCATAACATTATTAAAACACTTAAAATGTGAACACGAACCTTCAATTGAACGCCTGTGGCTTATTGGTCCGTACCAAAAATCGATAGAAAAGTTGAAAAAAAAACTCACATAATTTTACCTTTTTACTTGTGACGGGGCTCGAGCCCACATGTCGTCGTTTGCGAGTCGGACAGGCTAACAGTTTGACCACCCCGTTCGCTTCACCGACTCTCGTGCACTCAGTCAACACCAAGCGTTATTAGAAGGTTGAGAATTTCCCACAAGGCTAATTGGCTTCCCCGCTTATAGTGTTACGGTCACGAAATGGCCAATCTACTTTCGTATGGGTACACAACGTCTCGTTATTGATTCTCCTTCTACTCCTCTTCCTCCTTCTCGTCCTCTCTTCCTCCCTCTCGTCCTCCTCCTCTTCCTCTTCCTCCTCCTCCTCTTCCTTCTTTTCTTCTTCTTCTTCTTCTTCTTCTTCTTCTTCTTCTTCTTCTTCTTCTTCTTCAAGTCTTGAACAGACATTTACGATCATCCCCCCCCCCCCTATTATTTTTATCAGTCATCCTGATCAGCTCTGGGTTTCTGAAAGTGTAGTTTGTCATAAAGCTATCCATGTTTACTTGTATATTGCCTTTTATCTCCCTCTGCTCTTCTTTCCCCCCTTAGTCTAGTTTTAGTTAGTGTTATGGCACTCACAACACAAATAGGTCATGTCAGTGCCGAAAACTTGAAGTATTTTTAGAGAGTAACCCACACAGAAAAGAAGAGGAAGAGACCAGGATGAGAAATGTTTCATAGAAAAGAAAGAGCATCCTAAATCAGAGCCCCTTCCAATCATCCACCTGCTGTCCCTCTATTCAATTAGAGCACACGCCAGCCACCCACATTCTGTTCCTTTACCACACAAGAGAGTCAGCCAATCACCAATATTCTGTCCCTCTGATGCAGCGTGGTGGAATCAGGCTCTCGTCAATTTTTGGACATGTAGAGTTATTGATATTATCTTAAAGTTTGTTCACTTGTCTTTATTTGGATGAAAAAATATCCATTTATCTTGAATACAAGTCGAGATATTTTCAAAAGAAGGAGGTGGGGGTCAGTTGTTTTCAGAGGTAAAATTAGTGTGAGAAAATGGCCGCCAAAGATTTGTTATTTCCTAGGCTTAAGAGTCCGTGGTAATTGAAAATTTACATTTTTTGTGCCTTTAATCAACGTTTTAAAGAAAAATTAACTCATAAATGAGTTCTTTCATGGCCATGACAGGTTTTGAGCCAAACAACAAAAATTTGATAGAAATTCACAAACCTGCGGAAAAATGGAAGTTTCTTCACTTTGATTATTTTGACGAGAGCCTGATTCCACCACGCTACCTCATATATATATATACGCTATTGATGGAATCATCCATGTAATGAGCAGAAAGAAACAAAACAAAAGTCTAGTATTCACCGGAGGCTATGCGTGCATGTTATAACGAGGAATAACAGGCCCATAATATACTAATGAACTTAAACATGGTTCAGGAATTGGGTAAGTGAGAGAGCGGGAGCGGAAGGGGGGGGGGAGGGGTGTTATAGAAGCTTATTACTTGTAGAAGCGAGGGGGGGGGGGCGTGGCGTGGGTAATTCGTGTTGTGGTATGATTGTAAGGCTTACACTTGATGAGTTCATCGTGCCCCGGACAGGGGCAATGAGTAATCGCTAACCTAGACTAATGTTTTGTCATTGTTGTAGATAGATAGATAGATAGATAGATAGAGAGAGAGAGAGAGAGAGAGAGAGAGAGAGAGAGAGAGAGAGAGAGAGAGAGAGAGAGAGAGAAAACTATTATAGAAAGATAAACGAATCATTTAAAGATAGAGAGACATACGTTGATGAGAGGAGTTTTTAAGACCGAAACATTCAAATAGATACATAGATAGATAGATTTTGTCCTTTTCCCATTTAGAACAGAATTTGCTTCCTTTACGTATGGACTATACCACGTTTCTATTTATTTTTAACCCGTGAAAGCAGGAGGACATGCGACCTTGACCCATCATTTATTGATCGGACATGATTTTTTCATCATCTCACACTTGGCCTTGCTTGTGTGAGAGACGGTGTCTAGTGTACCTTGATGTGGCGTTGTGGTCTTGTGGTTAGGCTATCGGGCTCATAACCAATAGTTTAGGAGTTCGAATCCCATCAAAAGACCCAGCACTGCGTCCTGGAGAAAAGCACTTTACACGGATTTTCCTCATTTCACCCAGGTGGGAATGTGTGCCGGATTAAAGGGGGCGAGAGAGCCAGTTAGTTTGTTAGTGTTTAAGTGTTGGATCGTCAGCTTGCTCTGTATTGTATCTCCCGGGAACGCAGGGAATGTTTCTGAGTGTTCTAAGAGCTGATGAGGTATTAATAGCTCAAAGTTTCAAAGTACAGGATGTAGAACTTGAACATACGCTATATAAACGTGATTATCACTATTAGTACTATTACTCATAATATGTTATCGGCCACCACCGTAAATACAATTTTAAAAATTTGAAAATTAACTGAATGTTCCTATTTTGGGAATGTACTCTAAAGTGCGTATTTAAATAAATAAATTGATATATAAATAAATTATACATACTATTAGATTGATACAGCACAACATAAATAATACACTATAACCACAAACAGAGAGAGAGTTATCACGTGCTTCTCAATGACAAACCCCAGTGACCACACATCAAAACGCCGTTGCACAGTGGAATTCTCCAGAAAGGGGTTCTCGTGGTCTAGAGGTACGGGGTTCACCTCTCATTCAATAGGTTCAAGGTTCTAAACATGAGAGCAACAGGACATTTCTCCTCTACAAATGTTTTCCTTTCTTGCTCTCTAACCATGTTCTGGCATGTGCTTTAGTTTCAACTTTGCCCCCCCCCCCAACACCCCTTCCCCCCTTTTGCCCCCTTCCTCTAGGTAAGGCTCCGAATTCTTTCTCCTGCCTTTATACTACAGCTACTCCTTCGTTCCTGCTTACTGTTGTCTTTCAGCTACAACCCTGACTTAAGGGTAGGTAAGATTTAACACCTTGTCTTTTGAGACAAGGTCCGGTGTGCAAGTTGCAAATGCCGTAAAATGCTTACTAAAACAAACAAGTAGGCAAGGCCGCTGGAGAGAAAACTAAATAGATGCAGAAAGAATCATTAGATACAGCGTATTTCGTGGCTTTCCTAGCAAAGATCAATGTTGCCATGTGGCATCGCTCATTCAAAGGTCCCGGGTTCGAATCCAGATAACGACACAAAAATGTTCCTCTCTAAAATTGTCTCCTTTTACCTCCTTTCCTGCTCTCTAGCAATCGTCTGTCGTCTGCTTTCGTCTCCACTTTGTGCTCCCACCCCCTCCCCTCCTTTGCCCCCTCCTCTGGGCTCCAGACTCTTTCTGCAGCCTTTCTACTGCTACTCCTTGGCTCCTTCTTACTGCTGTCTTTCAGCCACACCCCTGATGATCTGGTAGGAAAGATCTACACTTAGCCTTCTCGGACAAGCCAACCTCCTTCTCCCCCCCCCGGGTACCCCTGCCCCCCCCCCTTTATAAAATTATATTGTTTCAGCTTTAAAAAAAAACTCCCAAGAGCGCTGTATTTGACAGACAATTATCATTATTTGCATCATACGCATTCCTCCCTACCACACACCCCCACCCGCTTAGGGACACACACACACACGCAGACAGACAGATAGACAGACAGAGAGACAGACAGAGAGAAAGACAGACAAACTGACAGACTGACAGACAGACCGACAGACAGACAGATAGACAGACAGAGAGACAGACAGACAGACAGACACACACACACATACACACACATACATACCCCCAACCCTTCCACACAAACAG
>NW_004798150.1:63476-64423 GCF_000002075.1 Aplysia californica
GACTCTGACTTACTCTGCTCACCTCTCTAGCTTCAACAGCACAAAGTCTGCTTCGACTATCAAGGCACCCCGGATATAGCGAGTCACAAGAGTGTGACAAACATATAAAAGAAGTAGAGGAAAATGACGATAGTAAGGATTATAAAAGATAAAGCAGCAGTTCCCTGTTGTAGTTCAGGCATAGTTATGAGCATGGCATTGTTGGATGAGCCCATTTACAAGTCTACTGTGCACTGTGCACAAGAACGAGAAATGTCCCCCCTTTGGAAACGGCCTAAAGACACTTCAATCAGTGGCACCGCACCGGGGTGTGTGTATGTGTGTCTGTGTGATTATGTGCTATATATTTTTAAAAACACAGTCTCCACATCAAGCCACAGCTTGTTGGGGTTATGTTTTCTGTTTTTCATACCATTTTACAACAATAAATCAATTAATTTGATGGCAATATATTTTACACCCGTATTGAATATTATTAGGATCTTATAAGAGATGGGTCACTTCCTTTCTCACTATCAAGGCCAACCCGGGCTGAAAGGTTTACAGAAGCTTATTCGACAAAACAGACGCGGATATTAAATAAATTAGATTTTCCCAGGCTGGAATCGAACTCATGTCTCCCATAATTAACGGGAAAGAGCCTACTTGTTATACCAGAGACGTTACTTTCAGTTGGTGTGTGTGTGTGTGTGTGTATGTGTGTGTGTGTGTGTGTGTGTGTGTGTGTGTGTGCATGTGTGTGTGTGTGACATGTGTATGTATGCCGTGTGTGTGCGTTTGGGTGTCTATGACGTGTGAATGTGTGTTGTTAAGTGTGCTTTTGCAATTCTGTGTGTGTATGTGTTTATGTGTGTAAGTGTATATTGCATGTGTGTATGTATTTGTATGTGTGTGTATGTGTGTGTGTGTGTGTGTGTGTGTGTGTGTGTGTGTGTGTGTGTGTGTGT
>NW_004798150.1:66100-67202 GCF_000002075.1 Aplysia californica
AAACGCCAACATTATCCTGTATTTCTCCCGCCTCTTCTGCCCCTTTTCTCCACCCACCCACCCTATCCCCTCCCCTCACCTCCCCCTTTTTCCTTTCCACCCCGCCCGACCCCCACTATCCCCTACAACCACGAACAATCCCAACATGCCTCAAAAGTGGCACAACCCCGTTGTTTATTGGAGCTAAGGCACTGAGCCCCGTGGCGAGATAACAAACAGCGGATGTTCTTGGGGGAAAGTTGAGCTTTTTTGTTTGTTGTGTTCTCAAATTATTATTGTTTGATTTCTTATTGTGGTACCAGTCGTCACGTGGTTAGGCTACACAGGCCTCGTAAACCGTAGCCTGCAGGGTTCCGGGGTTCTTGGCTCAGCTCGGTCTAACATCGTGACCTTGGGAAAAGCGTTTTACATGAATTTTCCCATTTGGAAATGGGCGTTCAATTTTAGTGACTGCGCTTTTTTATATAACCTTATAACTTATTTAGATTATATTATCTATACAATGTCGCAGTTTCGATTCTTATGTATTCATTGTTTTCTAGCGCATTTCTGGATATTTGAAGGGACGATATTGTTAATTATTTATTTGAGAAGTATCGTTGTGAACTCCGCTCCGGCACTCCTAAAAAATAATAACATCGAAGAAAGCAGCATTTTCCTTTCCCTTCGGCAATTTTATGGACATTTTATTAATTTTTTTTTTGGCTCAACACTTTTTAGGTCAATTCCAAAATGCGTTGCTGTTTGGAATTTACTGAGAAAAAAGTTGCTTAAAGGCACAGAAAATGTAAATTTACACTTTCCAAGGACTCTAAAGCTTTGAGAGTCACCAAATTATGGTGGCCATTTTCTCTCCAATTTTACCTTTGACACGGGCGACACCCACCTTCTTCAATGTCAAATATTGTTACTTCTAGTGAAGATAGATGGGTAGTTTTCCACCAACAGCAAAACATATAAACAAGTTTTAAGATGATATCAATAACTCCATGCGCCAAAAATATGGTGAGCGCCTGATTCTCCCACGTCGTGACATATTTTTTGTTTTTGTGACGTAGCTGTCCCCCACCCCCAACTGATGCAATATATATTAATAATAATA
>NW_004798150.1:68346-70222 GCF_000002075.1 Aplysia californica
AGTGAGTGAGTGAGTGAGTGAGTGAGTGAGTGAGTGAGTGAGTGAGTGAGTGAGTAAGTGAGTGAGCAAGTGAGTGAGAGATTGAGTGAGTGAGTGAGTGAGTGAGTGAGTGAGTGAGTGAGTGAGTGAGTGAGTGAGTGAATGACTGAGTGAGTGAGTTAGAGAGTTAGTGAGTGAGCGAGTGAGTAAGTGAAAGAGAAAGAAAGAGAGAGAAAGAGAGAGAGAGAGGCAAAGAGACAGAGAGACATAGAGACAGAGAAGCAGAGAGAGAGAGAGACAGAGAGAAAGAGAGAGAGAGAGAGAGAGAGAGAGACAGAGAGACAGAGAGACAGACAGAGAGAGAGACAGAGAGAGAAGGAGGGAGGAAAAAGACTGACAATGAATAAGTCAATGAGTGAGCGCGCGAGCAAGCAGCCTTCTACGTAATTAGGACAACAATTATTTATGAAAAAGTAGACCATGTCTCCATCAATATCTAACAAGTGGAATGCGTTGTCTTGAAACAGGCACAAAACAGTACAACACACGAAGAGACGAAAGGGCAAACGGCACACGAGATCGATTAGCAAGGCTAACCTACCATCCCCATCCCTCCCCCTTCCCTTTCTCCCTTCTCCCCCACTTCCCCCACCCCTTTTCCCAGAAACATTTACTTCCTTGTGATGGCATGGTTTTTATACGCCACGACGAACCCTGTGGCTCTAATTCTTTTGTAACACTTATGACCTTATCGCGTTGCAAGTGCCGTAAAACACATACTAATTTTTTTAAGAACCCTGGGGGTTATGTTACGACGATTTCCTATCTCGTTTGAATCGCTGGTGGCGTAAAAAAAACTATAATAATATTGAACATAAAATATTAATATATTTTACTATCTGGTACCAGAGTAATGTCATAATCATGTTTCCAACGAGAACACAGTGTCTCAACTCTAGCCTAAACTTGTCGATTTTTCTGCTATTTACGATGCCGCTGTTGCTAGTAATTTCTCAGTATCTTTCACGACCTTTTCGCGCCATTAAAATGATATTATAATAATATGCCCATAAGCGAAGGCATTTAAAGATCTCCCCTTGTAACATTCATCATGAATTATGGGAAATCAAAATAAAACGATGTACAATTAGTCTTGCGATAAGACTGCAGACATTGTAGAAACGAACTCGGCTTTAGATAAAGATATGGTTCGTTGTCGTTGCACCAATTGATAATTTTTCGTATTGAATTATGGTTGTTGACATCCTGTGCAAATGACGTCACCTTTAAACCACAAAGTTATGCTCATAAGATAAATGCAAAAGTCATTTTTAGCCATTTAGAAAAAATAGCAGAAAAAAACCCAGTCTCTTACGAGCAATTGACTCTGTGAAACGCTTGGACGTTGGTACACTCAATTAGTTTGATATTTTGATTCTTCTTTTGTCCAAGTGAACTATATTACCAAGCTGACTCTGCTCTTCATTTCAGAACCGAAAACTCCAAACAGGCCAAACATGAATAAGTGCATTATCTTATGAGCATGATGATACGGTTGTATTACTATGCAAAAACTACCGTCCTTTTCTCCACCAATTGAAAACAACAAGAAGCCCAACGAAGCAGCTACAGCAATAACAACGACAACGACAACAACAACAGCATCAATACAATCCATTTCGAGTGAAAGCTAGACCTGTTAATATGTCCCCATTAGAGTGGTGAATCTTACACGTAAGAGGAGGAGACGGGGGATGGGGTTCTTCATTTTTGTCAAAAACAGGGGAAAAAAACAACGGAGGGAGACCAGGGGGATCGGGGAGGGGGGGGTGTGGGTGTGTTAAGGGAGGTGTAAAAAGGGGTTGTAAGAGGGGGTGAGGATTGGGTGGGTCTTGGG
>NW_004798150.1:72056-75056 GCF_000002075.1 Aplysia californica
GAGAGAGAGAGAGAGAGAGAAAGTGTGAGTGAGTGTGTATGTGTGTGTGTATGTGAATGTCTGTGTTAGTATGTATGTGTGTGTGTTCGTGTGTGTGTGTGTGTGTGAGTGTGTTTGTGAGTGTATGTGTGTATGAATGTGTGTTTATGTTTGTCTGTGTTTGTATCTGTATTTACATATTGTGGCTTCGTTCGGTACAATTGGCGAACTCACACGAATGCACGCCAAACGTATGCCGATTTCTCTAGCCTGCAAGAGTCCACAATGAATGCTCAAGGGCCTAATCTCCATTAAAATTAGCATAGAGTGCGTGATTGGTGTAGAACCAAAAAGGGTCTTTAAATGCAAATATTTAATGGGACGTTAAAAAACGATGATTATTTCTTATGAAGTACTCCAGTGCACTAGTATTGATTATGATGAAAGTCTGGGGTATTGTATTGCAACATTATGATGCATGCCGTTAGCTCAGATGTTATCACACGGGGTCTGGTGGGTATGACCCCAGTTTGAATCTTCGGTGGGGTGTATACGTTGATTAGGTCCTATCGGAGATGGATTTTAAATTCGTAGGACACGTCTCTTTAATACGGTACATATATTTTGAGTCGAAAAGGACGTTAGTCACACCAAAATCAAAGTACACGTTAAATTGGTGGTTAGAAAGATTAGTGGGAGTTTCTTCTATTTCTGTCTTTCTTGTTTTCTCACATCACGTTTCTTTTCTCACATCACTTGGTCTGGATTCTCCAATCGAATGCATTATTTCAACTAAAAGAGATAGGACTTGATCTTTATCTCTCCCAGTTTGGCCTTTAAAAGCACATTACATATATATACATGTACAGGGAGAAGTACTTTTACTTGTTCACTTTCATTTGTCCGTGGTTAAAACATGGTAACAAGAAAATTGCTCTGTTTAATCTTCTCCGATCGCTGTATACGGGTCTAAAAATTGAATGACCAACAGCATCTAAAATCCCATTTATTTTGTAGATCAAAATGTCACCTCGTACTTATGTTCCGACGCGTTTTCTTTGATTATAGCCTAAATCGGATAAAAGAGAATAGCGGATATACAGCATACATCTTTAACATTAAAAACATTACATATTTTCCTCCTATTGCACTTTTACGTTCGCTTGAGAAACACGATTCAAGACGCGAGGTGAGTAATTTCCGAGACCCACGTTTAGAACAGTGAGACGTCTCGACAGCCAGGGGATGATATCTTCAAGCTAAGACATAGGCCTACTCTGAAATGTGGGGGGAAGGATGGTGTCGCTGTCTCAAAATGATGTCTTAACCCTTACATACGAAAGAGAATAAACTGTAGATCAAGATCTAGATTGAAAGAGTCATTTCTCGATTTCTTGCTTTGATTCCGAGTAGCCAAATAAGTGGTGTTGTTCGGTTTGCACCTTACCAGATGGCCACTTATTTCACATACATTTACCGTTTCTAATTTCACCTAAGCTTTGGAAGTAGATCCAACCAAACTTTGGCAGCCTTTTTTTTTGTTTTGGTTCCTAACTTGATCTCTGGGAATTATGATAATAATGGATAGTAGATGGCTTTTGTATAGCACAAGTTTCCGCTCAACGGCAAACTGTATCGCTTAACAGTCTATATTATTACCACAGCAGACCTGATAGCATTCTGAAACAATCTCTACTCCCTGGAAAGATTTTCGTCGCTACACAAATTCGAACCCGAGACCTTTGAATGAGAGGCAAATACCTTAACCTCTGGGCCACGAGAGTCCCTCTGGTTTCATTCTCCGTGTTCATAACAAACAAAAAATTTTTTTTATAACCCAACAACCAAACCAACAGAAACCTTGTAGTTCTCTTGGTATTAGGAGATGAAATTTGATAAGACATCCAAGTATTTCTTCTTTTACTTTTACTTTTCCGATCCTTCGGCCGATCAAATTATTTCAAAGAGAATTAATACAACAATCATGTTTAAAAAATGTATGTAGGGGAATCAGACGCTTGCAAGTTTTAGGGGCAAATGGAGTTATTGATATCATCTTAAAACGTGTTTATTAGTCCTATTTTGGATAAAAAGGATAAATTAAATACTCATCTATATTGGAAAGAATTCGAGAAGCTTGCGTTTGAAGTTGGTCGGGATCGCCAGATGTCTGTGGTAAAATTAGCGATAAAATGGCTGCCAAAGTTAGATGACTTTCAAAGCACACAGTTTCCTAGAAAATTGCAAATATACACTTGAGTGTGTTTTTGTCAACGTTTTAAAGTGAAATCCACGCAAAAATATGATTTCAAATTAAGATAAATGGTTTTGTTCAGGAAAATGCTGATTCTTTTTCCATTTCGTTATTTTTAATAAGCGCCTGATTTCACCACGATTCCACATAAAATAATATAAGTGACTAGAGTTGATTCTGAGCTCTTGGCTGCCAATTGCTGATTTAATGTGATACAATCCAAATAAAAGCTCTATCTAAAGATAACATTCAATTGAAAAATATACATTATATTTTTCAAGAGTGAAAATAAGTTTCGTTTGAATATCCAAAATTGGTGCATATCTGCTAGTTAGCCAGTTTAGCATTTCAGCATTACTCTGAATAATTACACATAACATCGAGCGATATAGGGCCATAAGGTAGTTCAGTACATATTAATTTACCTCGAAATAGCAAGAGATAATTGATTCTAAGAACACCCCCCCCCCCCACGGCCCCGCTCACCCATTTCTTCACCTATGAAAAGGAAAAGAATAAAAACACATTCACATCCACACAGCATTTCACATTTTTCTTAATTCTATCTAATGCACTCGTGCCAAAATGCCGATAAGGAATGAATTGTGTGCAGAAAAAAAACCCAATTTAATACGTCATCAACGTTGCGTTTCCCAGTACATCCAGACCACTTACGGGGTCACTTAAGCAAATCGTAGAGGATTCAGAAAACTGAATGTTCCAGTCAAAAGAGAACAAACAAACAAAAAGCCCTCCCCCCTCCCCAC
>NW_004798150.1:76474-77622 GCF_000002075.1 Aplysia californica
CTATCTATCTATCTATCTATCTATCTATCTATCTATCTATCTATCTATCTATCTAAATGGCGTCACATGAAAACAAAATAAAATCCACTATGATTGAATATACCTATAGAAGCTCAATACAATGGAACTCGGTTTCAACCAATTCGGATTCAACGAAAACAGAAATGCAACGAAAGGAGTTGGGTTCCCTAATTATTATTTTTTTCATAAAAATCAATAAAAAATAACTCAGATTTAACGAACAAATGACTGAGCAAGCTTGGATTTGATGAAGTCGCCTGCGTGGTGAACTGCGGTATGCAACCAATCAGAGGCCTCCTTTCATATCTACACAGAAATATCTACACAGTGGTTGTCGATTGTATCACTCACCCATGTCTTATCGTGTGTTGTCTTCGGATGGGCGGCAGGCACACGTGTGACCGTGTGTGCGTTTGTCTGGGGGGGGGGGATGGCGGGAGGGAGTACAAACGGTTCGGACATGAAAAGTCAGTAGAGAAACAAACGCAACATAAGTACATAATGTGTTACTTTTACCACGACAACTGATCAAACGTTGTTGTATGCTAGGCTCTACACAGCAACATGACAAACAATACGTTATAGCTGATAGGTGACACAGGTGTGTATTAGAACAAATCAACCCTTTTGCACAGTGTGTGTTTTGTGGGGTTCAGTGTATTTTCCTGCTGTGTATTTTTCTTGAATTTTCAAGCAATTCTTTAATATCAAGGAAAAGAAAAATACTTCTCATTTGAAACCAAACAAATTTTTATTGAGATCGCCGAATACTTTATACATTACTTGCTCGGTGTCTGTGGTTCTCTATCCAAAAAACCTCCTATTTTTCATAATGGATTCAACAAAATTGAAAAGCAGGCCCGAAAACTTCGTTGAATCCGAGTTCCACAGAATTATGAAATACGTACAACACACGTTCTAAGATTAATAATGTAACGTTTTATAACTATGATAAACTCGTAAATACACCAACGTACACGATAATGATTTCGCAGAATGATATTGTCTGAATGTCTGTCCACTTTTCTGTTTGTTTGTTCCTTAGTTTATCTCTAATTCTCTTTCTTTTTTCTTTGTTCTCACTCTCTATCTCCCCCGCCCCTCTATCTCTCTTCTCCAATCCCCCC
>NW_004798150.1:80248-83174 GCF_000002075.1 Aplysia californica
GGGGGGTGGCGGTAAGGATCGATTGGGATAATTGTGCACAGCAGGCAGAGATGAAACTCAGCTGCAAGACAGTAAGGATGTCATAAACAAATTTAGAATGAAAATGCAGTATTAATTGATGTCTTCACATTTTAGGACATGCATTTCTGACCTGGTGCAGAGGGAGCTGCTGCAAAATGTGACTGGCGTGGTTTACAGCTAGTTGTGATCAGAGATATTTGAAACATATTCATTTTTTTTTATTATCCTCATTTCTTTAGTAAATTGTTATGTTGGTTGTTACACACTGTGCTCAAAGGTAAGGCAATGTATGGAAATCAGGTGATTATTAAAATAATGAGATCAAAGAAACCGTCGTTTTTTCTCGTCGATTGGACTATTTTTGTACGGATATTTACTCATTTGTTCATTTGTTTATTTTTATTGTGGGGGGGGGGGGGAGTAAGAATGTTTTATGACCATGTAAAACGCACTTATTAGTGAAGTTTACTAAAAATCGTTGATCAAAGACTCAAAAAGATGTAAATTTGCAGTTTTAAAAGACCCAGGGCGTCCCCTCACCGTCTTTAATCCCAAAAATTGTGTCTTCTTTTCCATACTTACTGGTTTTAGTGGGGGGGGGGGGGTTGTTGTTTTTTTTCACCAAAAGCAAGACAAGTAATCAAAGTCATGTTGTAAGACTTTACTATTGGACGGATAATGCTAAAAAATTGACGACGACCTGACTCCGCCGTGTCATGACACAACAGGATCAAAGAGGGAGAGTTACAATAAAGATGCTCCTTTTTAAAGTGTTTTAACCCCCTTCTTCGTCTTTATTCCATATTATCCAATATGTATACTTGGTTACGTTTGGTAGTACATTTTTATATTGATATTATAATCACATACAGGCACTAGCAAACAATCAAACGCCCAAAGACACATGCGGAACACGTGAGCAAATATATTTTACTTGTAGGTAATTGATGGATGCTCTGGTGACGTTTCCTCCTTTGTTCTTATCAATCATCCGTATCTGCTCTCCTAATTCTTTATGTGCTTGTTACTCTCTTGTAACAACTCTGATCTTCTGCACTTGTATGACCTTATTGTGTTGCAAGTGCCGTAAAACTCAAACTAAAACCAAAAAATGACTTTTTTCTACTTCACTTATTTCTACTTCACTTATTTCTACTTCACTTTATTCTACCTCTTGGATAATTAGATGCAATTTTCGGTCGAGAGCAAGGAGAAATGATTCTGTTGTCGATACGTTGTTCCTTTGGAGGACCACTTTAACGTCGTTTCAAAACGTTCGCGTATTTTTTTTCCCTGTTCAAGTATCCTGACTCTTTTGAGTTAAGATACTCGTGAAACTGGTTTAATTGGGGACATTTTCATTAAGTGATAGAACCAATTGAGCTTTTGATGATTAGATTTCAGACGATGTCATTCTTTATCCAGTCTTTTTCTAGTGACATGAACCTGAGGTATTTTACCTTCCCTATTTAATTTATAGATAGACAAACACTCAGGGGCGGTTTGTTCACTGGGCATGACCGGCGGTGCGGCTCAAATTTTTGTCAGCTGGACTGTGGACAAGAGATTTATTGCTGATGATTATTTTTATTCAGTTTTAAGTAAATCCGAATAAACATGTATCAACGTTCAAAAAGCACCTTGCCGATTTGAAGGCGTTCAAATAGAACAGTGGGATTCACTGCTGTTTTGTCGCGACAGAGCCTCAGAATTTCACCTTTGTTTATTGCACCGGCTCATAACTTTAAATCGTCTCCTGTCAAGCCGTCACGTCGCGGAACTTCGTACGAGGACAAACCAACACAGCGGGTACAGCGATGATGTCATTCCGCTGGACAAATCCATCGACTACCCTAAGAGCGAAAATAGCATCCCTTGATTGCCAAATTGGCCTCCGTGTTACTTACAAAATCAGTAATGAGACTGTCTTGATTCCTGAGCAGCACAGACACATGAACTATTTTATCAGCAATACATTATGTACTTATCATTCAGCATTTCTCTAACTATCATCAGAACATTTATTGTCAGCATGGCACTAATTTGTTTGTTTATTGAATTTTTAGCCAAGTATAGTTCCTGTTTGGTGACTCTTCAACGCTTTCTCCCCACTAATAAGGTATTTGGCCCATATGAGTCTAGACGGCGAAAAGAGGAATCGTCTAGTGAAGATATATAAGGAGAATCATAACGAGGAGCCCACCGTCGCCACAGCTAGACACCAAGTTCTAGAATTAGCATTAGACACACTTCCCCACTTTGTTACAACTGTGTTCTGAGAATTGAAAAGTGTGATTAAGAACGTTTGATTACATAATGATGGAAAACTGTTGTGTGCTAACTTTGTCCAGCTTTGTATAGTATCTGATTGTAGACTTAATCTGCATGGGAGAGCGTCATTGGTACAGTATCAATTGACTTTTTCCCCATCATACAGTGCTGTTCTTATTACTTATTTACAATTTGAGTGCACGTCGATAATGTGTGCGGGTGTGTAGAAAGTAGAAGTCTTTGGTTAAAGTACCGGAGGCCATGACCAGCAGTTTATTGTGCTTCTCACTTTCAGTTTGTTTTCAAGCATAGACTCTAGTAGTGTTTCTTTTTCTATGCCGTTCAAGTCAGTTTCTATTAGCTCAGTAGCTTCCATCATACATTAATCATAATATTATTGTTACCTGACACTACCATATTTCAGCTCTTTCACATTACATTAAAATGTTTACAGAAGTGTGTGTGTGTGTGAGTGGAGGGAGGGGGTAGAGATGGCAAAAGTAGGGGTGTAAAATGAGGAGAGAGAGAGAGAGAGAGAGAGAGAGAGAGAGAGAGAGAGAGAGAGAGAAAGAGAGAGAGAGAGAGAGAGAGAAAGAGAGAGAATGTGTTTTTGTGTGTGTTTGTGTGTTTGTGT
>NW_004798150.1:85478-91157 GCF_000002075.1 Aplysia californica
GGGGTGGATGGGCTCTTTTTCCTTTTTTTCATTTTGACGAGTGCTCGATTTCACCACGATACTATACAATAATTTGTGTCATGAGGCCGCCACTCACGAAAATAAAACTTGTGACTGTCGATTTTACCACGTAGTCTTCAGTGAAGTAGAGAATTTTAGAAATACTGAAGCCAAGAGAGAAGCCCCTAAGCTGCGCATATCAAGAAGTGGAATGGAAGTTGTTAAATGCTCAAAACGTGCCAAGCTCTCGTGAACCAGAATCGATCTCAGGTACCTTCACAGAATCCACACGTTGTCATAATCTTTATTTCATCTATAATATTTTCGACGTGTGAAGCGTGCTGACGAAATGAGTTACTTTTCGTGCTTTTACCTTTAGAGAAAAAGATAATAATATGTCAAATTTAGTCTGTACAGTATAGTTGTGAAACATGTTAAACTGTGGAAAAATGTCATCAGTTTAAAATGTACAAATTGTTAAAAATACTGTGTCGATTTTCAGCCGATATCCGCACTCAAGGCATGTTAACGTAACTCATTGCGGGTGGTTGGCGGGTGCGCAGGTGTGGTTTCCTCCTTCTTCTCGATCACCTTGTAAGACCTAACAGTGTTGCAAGTGCTGTAAAACTCCTACTAAAACATAATGTAAGACCCTCAAATTTACAGTCCATCACCGACAGGACCAAACCAAATAAGAAAATAATAAACCCAGAAGGAAAAAACACCCAACAAAAAACCCAAACAAAAGCAAAGAAACAGGGCGTAAAGCGCTTCTCCAATGGACACAGCATCGCACTCAGCCGAGCCTCGAACCCCCGAACGCGCAACTTCGCGGTAACGAATACTCCTAGCCCCTAAGCCTCCAGACTACCACCACCACGCCGTGTGTGCAGGTGAATCGCAGCAACATCACATTTGCGCTTCTTAATAAGGCTGTACACATTACAAGTAATGTTGTTTAGATTATCAATATCCGTATGGTTTTGTAAATTGCTATGTCTATCACACCTACTGAGATACAAACTACTTCATACGTACCAGGGTAATAATTGTATTTTGTATCTCATAAGTTCGATAAAACTTGATGCAGTTTTTGTAGAAGATCTTCATGCACGATCACCTCATATTAGTTTAAAGTAAACTCTTTCTCAAGACGTAGATTCTGATTTTTTCAAACCAAACAAAAAAAAATGGAATGGAGATACGCTACTTTATTAAACTGTAGTAGATGTACCTCTCCGTACTAGGAAATCGAACTCGGGTCTCTTGCATACGACTGCGAAGCGCTAACCGTTACACTACAGCGGCCGGTATCCTGCTTGAAAATGGTGAAATTGTCTAGGTTTGACTCATCTTTCAGCAATAATGGGTTGTTGTTTTTTAAAGACGGGACCCCCGTTTTTCACATCCATCTCCGAAAGGACAGAGCTCAAAAGGAATTTCAAGTGAAATGGTATAGGTTTGCGCCACTATCAACATTGTTGGGTTATTTAAGAGGCGGGGCCTTCTAGTTTAACCACCATCTCTCAAAGGACAGAGCCAAGTTGGACATAATACGTGTAAAGTGCCTTTCCCAAGAACAAAACGTCGGACCGAACTGAGGCTCGAAACCCCGGACCAGCAATCTCACAAATACGAGTCCCGTAGCCTAACCACTAGGCTACCGATGACACCTTGGAATTTCATATAAAATATCTTTCCTAAAGACACAATGACAAAACCTCGAAACTGCAATCTCACGGATTATGAGTCCTGTAGCTTAACGATCTTGTCCAAAGCCTACAATTCATTAAGTTGTGACAAAGACTCGAGGCAAACAGACAGCCTATTGGAATGTTCGGGAATGCAGAACGACTTTGTGATTGTAGAAATACAGCAGTATACAGATTTTACACAAAATTACGGCATACTCAATAAACCTAATGCCGTTACAAAGAAATCATTAAAATTTGTTTTTAAAATAATAAGGAAATTATTATCAAAATTATTGTATGCTTAAAAATACTGATTCGGGCGGTTTGCAAAGAGTTTTATTAATTTATTTTTTTTGGTAGCAATATTCAGGTTTATTTGTTTGGTTTGGTTTTTGGGTTGTTGGGTGGTTTTGTTTTTTTGGCTCTCCTTTAAAGTGATAAAAACAGCAAATATTGTATTTTAAAAAGTGGTTGCAGTGTAGCTCAGGGGAGTCATCTGGTGGTAAATAGAGCGCGGTCTCATGTAAAATTAACCGCCACTGATGCTTCCCTGACCTCATTGTACCTTTATATCTCATGGGTTTTGGTCTCAAGGGATACGAAAGGTTGTGATCATAACAACTGCTTTTGTTTGTGTAGGTAAAACGAAGCGCATCGACACGATATTGATCGTTAGTGCTAGGAAAAGTAAGACAATAGACAGACGGACAAAAACAACAGAGGGAAAGTAAAGAAGTAGAACTCAACAGTGATGCCCTCCAAACACCCACAATCATAACAATGATCCACACTTTCTTTTTTTGGGGAAAAGTGTTTTACGGTGTTCGCAACTGCATAAGGTCATATGAGCGCGCTGGACACCTTGAACATTTTCAGTTGGTAGAAAATTTTGAATTTTGCCCGGGTGGTAGCCGAAGCCTTCTCTTATCGATTTTAGACCACCAAGGGATTTTTAACTTGTGCAACTTGCACCTGCACCTGCACACGAGAACTCTGAGATTTTTGCCCTTGTCCGAGGAGGCTAGGTGTAGATCTGTCCTACTAGAAGACAAGGGGTGTGGCTGAAAGACAGCTGTAAGGAGTAGCAGTAGAAAGACTTCAGAAAGAGTCAGGAACCCAAAGGAGGGGGCAAAGGAGGTGAGGGGATGGGGGCAGAAAGTGGAGACGAAAGAGCCGGAAAGGAGGTGAAAGGAGACAATTTTAGAGAAGAAAAGTTTTCGGTCGCTAACCTGATTCGAACCCTGGCCCTTTGAATGAGAGGCTAACACCTTAACCTCTAGGCCACGAGAGCCCCGCGAATCCACGTTACTTCTCGTAAAACACAGTACAAGTTGGACCTGCTCTAACAGCCACCTGTAGAAGACAATCTATTGTGCAAACCGTCATTTTACATTTTCCCTTAAAAAAAAAAAGAAGAAGGACACTGAGTACGACGCCCCGGGTCTATGACAGCCACTTTCCTACTTGATATTGTATGACCCTTTCAGCCCATTTTGTCCGTAATTTTTATTAAAATATGTTTTACGCCCTATTAACACATTGTACGTAATCTAGAAGGCTGGCTGCTTAGACCCTACCTGTCACGGACATCTCGGGTTGAGAGAGATTGAACGATCTAGCAGACAGACGGAAATACTTGATTAGAAAAAACCCCATCATCACACAGGAATTGAACTCACATCATCTTCGTGCGAAGGTGAAATGCCTTAACCGCCACATCACAAACGCTGTCAGTTCTTGTCTTTTTGTTGGTCAGTAAGTCAAGTTCATGATTTTATTCTGTGAAGATGCTAGCGCTCTGGTGGGGTTTACTCCTTCTATCTTATCAAACATTAATCGTCCTGATATTCCCTACTTCTTTTTGTGTGCGTATGTTATTCTCTGGTAACAGTTCTAATATTCGGACATTATTATTATGACCTTATTGTGTTGTAAGTGCCGTAAAAACGTTTTTTTTAACTAAAGAAGACGTTATATCCATTATTTCGGTGTATCATGAAAGGTGAAACCGTTTATTTTAAACGAGCACATCTATTTTAGAGGTGTGAACAATTGTCAATACCGTAGATTTTCATAAAATTATATGTTTTATGTCAACATTGACTTTCCCAAGGACACAACAGGGGGCTCTCTCAGCATAGAGGTTAAGGTGTTGGCCTCTCATTCAAAGGTTCCGGGTTCGAATCCAGGTAGCGACCGAAACATTTTCTTCTCTAAAATTGTCTCCTTTCACCTCCTTTCCTGCTCTCTAGCAATATTCTTTGGTCTGCTTTTGTCTCCTCTTTCTTCCCCCACTCCCTCTCCTTCTTTGCCCCCCTCCTCTGGGCTCCTGACTCTGTCTGCAGCCTTTCTAGTGCTACTCCTTGACTCCTTCTTACAGCTGTCTTTCTGCCACACCCCTGATCTTCTGGCAGGAAGGATTTACACCTAGTCTTCTCTGACAAGGGTGAAAAATCTGGGAGGGCCCGTGAGCAAGTTGCGCACGTTAATGATCCCTTGGTGGTCTAAAATCGATAAGAGTAGGCTTCGGCCGCCACCCGGGCAAAATTCAAAATTCCCTACCAACTAAAAGTATTATGTGTGTCTCGCGCGCTCATATGACCTTATGCAGTTGCGAGCGCCGTAAAACACTTACCCCCCAAAAACAAAAAAACGAAAAAGAAAAGGACACAACGTGAGGCCCCTGACGGATATGAATCCAAGACCTTACAGCTGCTATTTCGAGAATCTAATAACTAGACAAAAGGCGCCAAAGTTCCCAAGAAGTGCACACAGGTGATGAAAATATCGAAATAGGTTTTCCGTCCATTTCTGACGATGACCAAAGCGTCTGCAGAGGAGAATATTGTAAAAGTGAAAGGATCTGACGGAATGAGTTATGTTAAAGAGGCCGTGAATGAAAATATTTTGTTGTATAAATAACCGTTTTACGGCACTTGCTATACACTAAGGACTTGTATATGACAAGGATTAGAGACGATACAAGACTGTAACACACAAAACAAAAGATGGAGGAGAGATCAAGACGATAGAAGTTTGATAGGAAAGAAGGAGCAAACCACAGCAGAGCACCCACCAAATAACCGTACAGTATTGCAAAGGACGATAAACATTATACAATATGCAATTTTACACATTATTTTTCACCCACAGCCAGTCTATTTTAGTTTCGACCACGCAACCTGCAAAGTTGGGTCCGACATTGAAGGTCGACTTGGTTCTCAGTGAGGTGAACGAAGATCAGTGCGAAAAGCGGCGACAGACAAATGAGCTAAATTATGTGCTCACTTCTTTGGTCGACAATGAATCTTACTTATATTCATTGCATTTTGTTTTTGTTACTTTTTGTAAGAGTTTGTTTATGCGCTGTTACAATAGAGGAAGATCACATCAGCAACGGAGCATAGCAACTTGTCAACGTAAAAAAAAAAAGATTTATGTTCACATTGGAAATACAAACAGTGGGACCGCTTGTGTTCTTTAGTCGCAACAGATACAAAACCTCTTCCTCATACCATGCTGCCAATATATTTAGCTTTAAGGATAGAACATATTCACTAAATCTAATCAGCTGTTGATAAAGTAAGCAATCTGTTACGTCTAATAAAGTTACTATATGCACGACATCGTGGTGACAGCTTGCAGTGTATCTCTTCATCTGTCTTTTGCTCTCCCAAGTGCTTTGTTAAGAAAATCTCTTCATCGAAGATATTAACCAACAATATAAGCACATTCTTTGTAACAGCTATGTCAATGGGAAAAATGCCAGGAAAGTCCCACAAAATCGCAACTAGTCAGTGTTTGCACAATTTTTCAAAGGTTTATAAAGAAAAATACAAACAAAAAAAACCCAAAACCCCAACAAACATGTAAAGTCGTGGAAGATAAGAGTCAGAAAATGTAAAATTCAGAGGTCCTGACTCATAATGTCTCACAGTGTTGATAGAGGCCTGAAGCCCATTCACTTAATTATCCACCTCTCCCC
>NW_004798150.1:91257-103434 GCF_000002075.1 Aplysia californica
CTCCCTGAATCCTCCCCGAAGAGATGCCACCGCCGGGCCTCCGTGGCGGGGCATCTCTGCAGCCAGTGCTCCAAATCTTGGGGCTCCTCGCTGCACAATGGACACATTGGGTCCGATGTTTTGTCTATTCTATTTTTGTAGGCCCGAAGCCCAGAGAAATGTTGTTGATGTTGTATTTGATTGGCTTTTGTTTTTTGTTAGTGTTTTGTTTTGATTTGTTTGGATGGTTTTGGGTTTGTTTGTTGTTGTTGTTGTTGTTGTTGTTGTTGTTGTTGTTGTTGTTGTTGTTGTTGTTGTTGTTGTTGTTGTTGTTTGGGGGGAGTGTATTACTGTTGTATCTTCTGCATGTCACAAGGAGGGGCAATGCTTTCTTCTTTTTGAGAGGGTGGGTAGTCTCTGTGTTTCATTCTCTGCGAGATTCCTTCTCCTTCTCGACTAGAGTATAAGAGCATAGGTTTACACACAAGACATCATCAAACATCTTTCTGGGGCCTTCCTTCATATCTCACGGTGGTCAGATGGCTAGACACTGGCCTCTGAGATAGTTGACTTTCTGAGTCAAAAAACGTTTGAAATGTACGAATTTGTAGAGACAGAATATTACGTGAATCACAACGGTATACGCCACATAATTGGATATGGCAAACTGGTATTGACTCGTCAAATTAGGATGCTGTTGCCATCTAGAGTTATCTGCCCTCGGGGTTGACAAGAGAACTCACGCTTTTAAATAAACACATTGACTTCAATTTGTCTTACTAGTTAGACTAGGAGATTTTTCGTAGGGCGATCTCAACGTATATATATATATATATATATATATATATATGTATATATATATATATGTATCCCAATCACTGTCTGTCTATGTCTGTCTCTGTCTGCCACGTTTTATATCCTCCCCCTCTCTCTCTCACTCGCTCTCTATTTCTCTCTCTCTTTTAAGCTCTATCTTTCTTTCTCTCTCTCTCATTTTTTCTCACTCATTCTTTCTCACTCACACACAAACACACATACACGCATATGCATACGCACACACACACACAAACAACACACTAACAAACAAGCAAACAAACAAACTCATATGAACACACTCATGCACTTACTATTATTATTATCAGTATCATTGTCATTATTATTATTATTATTATTATTATTTTATTTTTTTAATTATCATTACTATTATCATCATTTTTGTGCTCTCTGAAACTCCTATTATCACATAATTTGTTTATCTTTTTTTTTTTCAACAGAGAGTCCACCACGTTGATTGGTACAACAGACAGGGCTAAGAAACAAACTTTGTCACGGAGCCAAGCTAAGCATTGCGGAACGTTACACACCAATTTGTCAGTCACCGCTTAAAAAACTAGATGTCTTCTTTTGGTATTCAATAAAAGTTCTTTCAGATGGAATGAGATGGAATCTCCCACTTTATTACGAACATTCTGAAGTGCATATGAGCCACGTCGGATTTGGACCTTATTCATTCTATTTTCCCTTGTCATCTCGATTGTAGAGTGCAGTAGAGTATTCAAATTGCTGCTACTGTCTGTGTATTGAAAAGATACTACGAGAAGTCAGATCAACAGAGCGAATGCCCTTTTGTGGAACTACTTTTTGTTGAGTTGAGACATTATTACTGACCCAGACGACAGTGATTTGTGTTCTTCAAAAGGGATTCCTGAAATTTTACTTTTTGGATAGCCTCAACTGCTTCTCCACCTCTATCTAGTCCACGTTTTTCTTCATTGATTCATGAATCCGCGTATGTGTGTTTCAACGTAACTAACTTCATTCGGAGAGAGGTAGCCACTCAAAGTTTAGCATATTATTGTCTTTAAGTGTGTGTTTTCAAGCTTACATTCTTCTGTGCCGCGTGGAAACCAGATTAGAGCTCATACTTATAATAAACATATATTTATATAACGTATATTCAGGCTGACGGAAACCTGGAACCCTCTTAGCTTTTCTCATCTTCCTGCTTGTTCTTGTTAGCGGAAATGACTCCCCATGTTGCTGTGAATAAACGACAAGAATGTAAATCAGCAGCACGTTTTAACTCGTGAAGTTCGCCACTTCACTACCTCAGAATTACAAAGTTCTATCTGCTCAGAACCTAGTCTTGTGAAATTGGACGTCAAACGTTTCGAGTTTCACAGTATCTCAACCTTTTTCAAATGCATTTCTTTGAATATCTTCATAACGACTTACAATAACCATAAGACTTCGATAAAACTGCTAGAGCATTTGATTTCTGACCTAATGGTCTTAGTAAGTCAAAACGGCCAAAAACGTCAGATAGAACTTTTTAACTGGTGAAGTTCGCCATTCTACGATCCAGCCAGACCGGCTTGTACAACTTTGCCCCAAAGAGCACGCCTCGGGAACTCCTCCTGTCTGAGCTGTGACGTAAAGCTGTGAGCCTGACCTCTAACCTCGGGGTTGTCGAAGCCAGACGCCAGCACGTGAGTGTTTCCAAACGTCCATCATGTTCTTGTTTGTTTGTCTGCCTGTCTACATGTACATGTAAAGTATACTTGTCTGTCTGTCTGTCTGTCTGTCTGTCTGTCTGTCTGTCTGTCTGTCTGTCTGTCTGTCTGTCTGTCTGTCTGTCTGTCTGTCTCTCTGTCTGTCTGGCTGTCTGGCTGTCTGTCTGGCTCTCTGACAAATATGTGTGTGATTGTACGTCTGTTTATCTGTTTGTTTCTCTGTCTCTACGTCTGTCTGTATGTCAGCATATTTGTTCTAATGTCTATGTGTCTGTTAAGTGTGTGTATGTACGTATGTATGTATGTACGTATGTATGTATTTGTATGTAAGTACATATTACGTACGTGTGTATATTCGTATGTACTTATGTACGTTGGTGTGTATGAACGTGTGTAAGTATATGTTTACATTTTAATGGAAACTGATCTTACCTCGCAAAAACGTGACTTTTTAATAAGAAAAAGAGGAAAAAAATCATAAGAAATTGGAGTACCTTTACAGTTGACATTTCTCATCTGATCAACAAATCACTAGCTACTGTCGTACAAGATCGTGTTTGTGTGTACTGGGGCTTGGAGACTTAGAATCTGCTTCTCAGAAACATTCTTTTCAAATAAATCTTAGTTAATTGAAAAAGGATGCCCTTTCTTAGCACATACGTGATTAATATTTTTTATTCTTGAAATGGCAATGGTGTTTTACGGCCCGTCGACACTATTTATAATTATTAAGGATGCGTCGAGCTTCGCCTCTCTCTAGAAGACTCAATCCGGGTTGAAAAGAACGCAACACATTTTAGCATGAAGAACAAGCTACTCGGGGAAAATCCCCCCTGTCCCCCCCCCTCCTTTTTTTTCCAACTGCAGTCTGGAATAGAACATGATTGTCTTGCTTGCGATGGCAAAGATCCTCATCACTACACCACGGAAGCAATGTGGGTGGTGGTTGGTGGGTGCTCTGGTGAGGTCTTCTCCTTTTATCCTTTCAGACATATATCGCTCCCATCTCCCCTCCTTCTTTGTGTGTGTGTGTGTGTGTGTGTGTGTGTGTGTGTGTGTGTGTGTGTTACTCTCTAGTAACGTCTCGAATCATCGGCACTTATATTTTGTCCATATTGTGTTGCATGTGCTGTAAAACTTGTACTAAAACCAAACTAAACGCCGGTACAATAACTTTAAGGCGGGAAATATTGTGTGAGAATGCAAGCCGTTGTCCATGCCTCGCATCTTCTCCTTGCGAATGCAGTTTGAAAATCCATAATGCGCAGAATAATGTCATTGTCTCTCGTTCGAGAAACAAATTGTCTCATTTTTCATCTTATCAAGACGCTATTTTTCTTGGGAAAAGATGAGAACGGAGCTGCAAGAATTGTCTTAAAAAAATATCGAGGGTAATTTGAGAGGATGAAAGGTGAAACTGCTAACGAAAAATTGTCTGCTCGTCTGTGCCCTGAAAATTCTGCGATCTGTCTTTTCTATTATAGAATTGCCACTCAAAGAGATCTATATTGATGTATTTTGTTGAGAAAGAATGCTGTTTGCGATATCGAGTGGTTTTGTTTACCCCTCTTGTATTTATCATGTCTAGGTGAGAATGGGCGTGTGCAGATGCGTGCGTGAGCAGGTGTTTTTGTGACGGTGCGTGTATGTACGCGTGAATGTGTGTTTGTGTTTATGTGTGTGTGTTTTTGTGTGTGTGCGTGTGTGTGTTTGTATGAGAGAGAGAGCTAAAGAGGGAGAAAGAGAGAGACAGAGAGAGAGAAAGAGAGAGAGAAAATGAAAGTGATTGTGTGTATAGGGTGTATGTATGTATGTGTGGTTGTGTGAGTGTGTGTATATGTGTGTGTGTATGTGTGTGTGTGTGTGTGTGTGTGTGTCTGTGTGTGTGTATGTGTGTGTGTGCGTGTTTGAGTGGTTCAGAGATGGATTTTATAAAGAGAGGACGAGGCAGAAAGAAATCGAAAGATAGAGAGAGAGGGAGATTGAGAAAAAAAAGAGAGACAGGGAGATAAAGAGAGAGAGAGAGAGGGAGAGAGAGAGAGAGAGAGAGAGAGAGAGAGAGAGAGAGAGAGAGAGAGAGAGAGAGAGAGAGAGAGAGAGAGATCTTGTTCCCAAAGTGGGTGGTTAGCCGGTGCTCAATGGTTTGCTCTTTTTTTCTATCAAATTTATATCATGTTTATCATTCCATCTTTCTTTTTGTTGTTGTTACTCTCTTGCAACACCTCTAATCTTTGGTACTTATATGACCGATTTGTGTATAAGGTGCGCTAAACGCTTGGTAAAACAAAACACACCTGTACCTGGAAAATCTAACAGGTCAATTAAAGGTAGTGTTTTGAGCTGCCATTTACCGGGCTCAGCTATCAATTTAGTTTCAATTATGTCAACTAGTGTACTACATCGGTACCATAGAATTACACAGTTCTATCTGTCAGTTTGGGCCGTTCTGAGTTAAAAAGACCATGAGGTTAGAAATCAAATGTGAGGCAGCGAGGTGGCTCTCGTCAAAATAATCAAAGTGAAGAAACTTGCATTTTTCCGCAGGTTTATGCATTTTTATCAACACCTTTCATGCCTATTGAAGAACTCATTTCTGAGAATTTTTTTCTCTGAAAAACGTTGATTAAAGGCACAAAAATGTAAATTTTCAATTACCACGGACTTTTAAGCTTAGGAAATAATGAATCTTTGGCGGCCATTTTCTCACTAATTTTACCTCTGAAAACAGGTGACCTCCACCTCCATCTTTTGCAAATATCTCGACTTGTATTCTAGATAATTGGATATGTTTTTGATCAAAATAAAAACAATTGAACAAGCTTTAAGATGAAACCAATTACTCTAAATGCTCAAACATTGACGAGAGCCTGGTTCCACCATGCTGCCTCACTAATGCTCTATCCCCTCTATCAAATTGGTAAGATTCTTCGGAGCCTTTATCAAGCTATTCCAAGAACTGCATTCGAAAGAGATTGACATGTTGTGGAACTCAACATTTTTACATCAAATTTCTCAAACTAGGTACTGAGCAGATAGAACTTTGTTATTCTAGGGCTGTCGTATCGTATTACAAGTTTATAGTCTATGGACACACGCTGTTCATAAGAACAAAGGAGAAAAAAGACAGAAACTGCAATGTCAGTTCGGTGATGGATTGTGGATTGTCACAGAAATTATGGTATTGTGAAATGTATAGTGGGTTGAATAAAAATAGCGGTGTACAAATATAGGATTTTTACGTCAAAACAAGTGGATACTTCCTACCATCTGAAAATGTCTTCTGTGTCCGGCACGCTCACATGACTTTATGCAGTTGCCGAGCACCGTAAAACACTTAAACAAAACAAAAATAATAAAGTAGATGATGTTTAAATGCAAACTCCCCCCTCCACCCTGAGACGATAAAAGAATAATACTTTGACAAGAAAATATTCAGAGCATTATAAATTGTCCATCGATTTCTTTTACAAATGTTTAAACACTAGGGTATTCTTAAGTTAAACAAATTACCTAGGCTCGTCGCACTTCCAAGTTTCTGTTATTTTATTTTATGCATTTCCGTGTTTGTGGTAATTTGTCAATATGACATTAGACGGATTCCACCATGTCTTGCTGGTGTTTCGGGTGACTGTTTCCTGATGGTTCTGTATCTTGAAGAACGTTACGTGATCATTCGCATTTTGTTCTGAAGAAATGAATATTTTGTTCCTGGAAAAATACACACAAAGAAAGGTTCTAGCTGCATTTATGTTTAAAATTCCCAAACTGTGACGTCCAATATCCCCAAACAACAAAAAATGAAGGAAAAACACTGTCCATCTTATACAGCGAAATTTCAAAGATAATACACTTTTATAGATTATATGAATACAAATTCCAGAGAGTGCAAGAAATGACATAAAGTAGTTAGGCTACAGTACCCATAATCGAGAGATTGCGGGTGCGGGGGTTCGAGCCTCAGCCCGGTCCGACACTGGGTCCTTGAGAAAGTCACTTTACACGAAGTTTCTATTTGGCTCGGTCCATTCGGAGATGGAGAGAGAGAGAGAGAGTTAAACTCGGCGGCCCCGCCTCTTAAATACCTTATTAGTCTTGATAGGGGCGTTAGCCAATACCATTTCACCATTCCAAAGTACATAATTTTTAAAATCTCTGTTTTAAAAAAAAGAAATAAGATTTATGTCATAATGATATAGTAAAACTTTCTTCTATTCATTTGACGATTGATGGTTGGAGGGCACCAGTGGTAGGTCCAGATTCTATTTTTTTAGCTTTGTTAAATCTGTCTGTCTTACTTTTTCTCAGCACTAAAAGGCCATTATTGTGTCAATGTCATTCTCTTTACTAAAACAAACAAAACAAACAAACAATTATATGTCTATCAGCAAAGATATCCCACCCCCCCCCCCCCCAAATGAAGACGATTTGTAATGAAGAAAGCCTGCCTACATCAAGGCAGCTGATTTACACGATCAAAATGACATTTTCATTTTTTATTCACCTGAATATTTGATAAAGTGAAAGAGACATTAAATGAAATGATGAAGTCGTTGAACTCTGCAGAACACAGCACACAGACATATCTGTATTGATTTTGTGTATGTTTTTCTGTTTTCTCGATAGGGCAGGAAGAGCATTTATGGATGGCAACGTTGTGAAATGATGCTCTTGTCAAAATTATGAAATTGAAGAAACCTACATTTTCATCCCGCCCGTTGGGAATTTTGTATCAATTTAATTTTAAATCCCAGCACCTTTTACGTTCTTAAAATAATACATAACAAATAAAGCAAATATAAAAGTACAACGTGTACATTTTGTTCAAAATGATGATCAAAATATTTAATGTTGCATTTTCCAAGGAGAGTCAATTTTAAAAGTCTTTAAACTTTATCAGCCATTTCCTCGCTAATTTCACTAAAGGCACGAGACAACCCCACTTTTTTCCCTTAGTGGCAGACATCTCATCTTATATTGTATTTGGGTGAGTTATTTTTTTCATCAAAACAAGACTCATGAGCAAGCTTAAAGTGACACTGCTAATAACTTATTGTGTCTCGAATTTGACGATCGTCTGATTTCAGTGTGTCGTAACACATTTGCGCATTTAAATTGTACACAAAACTATTGCAGGTCATCTTCATTACGAGGGCAACTAAACCCAGGGATTGCCATGTTCTTCAGAACAATTACTCTTTCAATTGCAAAGTTCATGACGGGTTTTGTCAGTTTTTATTGTTATTTATTCTGTTTGTTACATTTTAATTTTCACTATGTCGAGCGTTCGAAGACTCTCAACACAGAGATTACGACAGTTTGTGAGTGAACCTTGCCTGTTTTATACATTATGCTGTTGCTGTTGTTGTAGCTAGATATGTCGTCGTTGCTAAAGAAAATGTTGCTGTTGTTGCTGTTGCTGTTGCTGATGTCGTTGTTGTTGCTGTTTCTATTGGTTTTTTTTTGTGTTGTTAAGTAAGTAAGTTTGTTCTGTGTTTAATGCCATTGACCCATATCACATCATATAAAGCACCCGTTGCTGTTGTTGTTGTTGCTATTGATGAAGCGGTTGTTGTTGCTGTTGTTGTTGTTGCTATTGATGAAGCGGTTGTTGTTTCTGTTGTTGTGTTTGTTGAGGAATCCACGAACTTTCGTCTTTCTTTTCTTATTCTCACTTGCTTTGCAATCCAACTCGACTGGAGTTAGGAGGGCACCATTGGCAGCGTCAACTTCTTTACTTTCCTCTATTATTTCTGCCTGTGTTGCCATGTCCTTGCACTCAATGACCGTTACTATGTGGCGTCGGTGGCCTAGTGGTAAGGCTCTCGGACTTGCAACCGTAAGGTCGTGGGTTCGAATCCCATCAGGGGCCCGACGTTGTGTCCTTGGGAAAGGCACTTTACCTGGATTTTCCTCACTTCACCCAGGTGGGAATGGGTACCCGGCTACAGACAGCGAAAAATCTTGTCAGTTTGTTAGTGTTTGAGCGCTTAATCAGCTGTTGGCACTGTATGCTTCCCGAGAAGCTGAGAATGTTTCGGAGTGTTCTACGGTCTGCTGGGGTAATAATATAGTGTAAAGCGCATAGAGCCTGCTGTTGAGCGGGGATATGCGCTATACAATTAATGCTATTTTTTATTATTATTATCAATAATATTATTACTATTATTATTATTATTATTATTATTATTATTATTATTATTATTATTATTATTATTATTATTATTATTATTATCTACTTTATTCTTGCATGCAGGGGCGAAGCGTCTATATAATCAAATAATCACTGCTTCCCTTCCTAATTTTGAAACATTGTCGCAGTCAAATTCACCCATAGACGTAAACCTCATAAATTAAATGTAAAAAGACGTTCATAATCACCAATGAAGAATAGACTATGCCTAACCTTCAAAACCGTTTCATTGCCACAGAAATAGCCTGTTCGCCCCTCTCGGGCCACTCCATAAGCAGTCACAAGCTTTGATTAAGTAAGCTTAAAGTGAGGCTGGAAGAGTCAACCAATAGAGTTAAAGGGAACATGTGCATAGCAGTCAGAACTGTTTCATTGTCGCATATACCCTGTTCACCCCTTTCGGGCCACAGTTATAAGCACCCAGACGCGCTGATTAGGTAAGCGAACTATTACACTGGTCAAGTCTACCTCACAGATGTGAGACGAACTAACTCCTAATAATCCTTTGACTCCTGCTACTACACTGCTAGTGCTTGGTTTTTTTCCTCGACTTTTTAACGTCCTATAATCAGATCGTGACCTCGATTATGACACCGGCTCCTGGCCGCGAAAAGCTAGACAAAAAAACAGCCAAATGTGAAGTAAAAAATTAGTAATTGGCATGCTCTACCAAAGTGTTTCAGCTGTCTGGTATAACATGCCATTGTAGTGCTGACATCTCTGCTTCTTTCCTTGGTGTTCGTGTGTTCAAATCTAAAGTTAAATTTAAGGTGAGTTAGAATAAATATTTAATTAAATACTTTCCCGATTATTTTAGCGGTTGAACAAGCATACAACATGAATTCAGGATTGGTTTTCATTCACAACTCAGACTTGCCGCCTCCAGTGCCAGTAAGATTCTTGTGACTTGTGTGAGTGTGATATCTCCAGGCCTTATCTGGTTCCATTTCACTTTGATCACCCTGTCAAACAAGTCAGCCTTCGCCCCTGCTTGCATGCGATTGAAAGCTGCATCTGGTGTGACGTGTGTCTTACTGGCAGCCTTACCTTTCTCTTCATAATGAATGTTAATGAGAGTAATGATATATTATAACTTAGTTCTATGTTTACCTGTATTTGTTTTAACCAATCCTGTACAACCAGGGGAAATTTCTCACTGGGATAATAAAGTATTATGTTATCTATTTTATCTCATCTCATAAAACGAGTCAACTCATTCCAACGTCTAACTCGGGAATGGTCTTCTTTTCGGTGCATGCATATGTTTACTCTCCGATCGACACAGTTCTATATGAAATGTTTGGCCGTTTTGAGTTACCCGGAACAAGAGGTCAGAAACCAAATGAAATGTTCTATCCGCTCTATCAAAATCGTAAGACTATTCGAAGTCATCAAGATTTTAAAAAATTGCATGCAAAAAAGCTTGAATTGTGAATCTCGAAATTGTTTCGTCAAATGTTTCAAAACTAGGTTCTGAGCTGAGAGAACTTTGTAACTCTGGGGTAAGGCTGCGCCAAACATGTTTACGATATACAGACTGAGATACTTGATGAAATAACCACAATGGACTTTTGCAGTCTTCCCAATGAACATTTTGGGGATGGGGTGTGGGGGAAAAAGGAGAAAGGGGCGAGAGGAGCAATAACCGTATGATATAATGTCAACGTACCTTAAGGCCGCGACACACCTGCAGTTAGAATTGTTCGAGTCGAACTGTCCAGCAAACCCGCCAAGTAAACTGGAACACGTTGTGTATCCATGCCGCTCAAGTAGACAGCAAAACATTCACTTTTTATCTTGGCCGAATATAATAATAATATACTTTCAAATACAATACATAAGGAAAATTATAATTTTGTAAATAAGCAATAAATCAAGCAGTGTACCCGTAGACTTTGTTTTATTTTGGCACGCTGATTAAAAAACCCCCCCACAATTCTTATAATCAGAGAGATATTTGTGTTTTCAACGTGTTAACATTTTCCAGGCTGAAAAAAATCAAGGGACTCCGTCTTCTTGTTGCAAGCCCCAAAAATATGTAATATCATGTCTAATGTCGAACTGAAGCCTGCTAAACGGACATTGTCGCCTGCACAGTCCGAGCCACTCACAAACAAACCTTCCATTCTACCAGCAGGTTGGTCTGTTAGAGTAAATCCGGCGAGTCTAACTGCAGGTGTGTATCGGGCTTTACAAAAAAAGACCTCAAGTCAACTGATAAGTACAGAATCTGTTATAGGTCACTTTTCTTAATGGCGTATGGCGGAGTCTTTTAGTTTTAGTAAAAGTCTATACGGCCTCTTAACTGCTTAATATCATACGAGCGCGAGAACCATTTTTTTTTCCTGTTGACATCGATTTTCTTTCGGCATATTAGATGGGAACGGTATAATCTAATGTTTTATGTACATTAGACAGTCCTGTTCCGTTTGACAAGTAACGAGATAACTTTTGTTGTTGTTGTTATTGGGTTTAAAAAAAATCAAATTAATTATCAATGTATTCATTTCAAATAGCAAAGGAAACAGTTTTAGCGCTTACTGGTACATACGGCAGAGAGCAGTTGACGCCACGCCTGACTGTCCATGGCCATTTCCTCCAATTTTGACACATTTAGGCTTTGGGGGATTGCCTCCTCCCTGGTTGTGGCTGTGTAATTTCTAGTCGGTCTGCATCTTTTTACATTTTCCGGTAGTTCTCCAATACCATTTCGCACAGAGCAATCTTGTCTCTGGCACTCTTAACACATGTCATAATTATCTCTATCTTCTACCTTTTATGCTCGTGTTGCTAACTTCAATTCCAGCTCTTCCCTACACTCCATTATTTGTAATGAATTCATTCCATCTTATTAATAAAATTCTTCATACACATTTTGTTTGGACGCTCCCTTTTTAATTGTCGATTCATTTGCTTTGTTTGTTTTCTACAGCTCTGAACCATGCACAAGTTCCGCCAAACCATTGCTATTATATATTTTTAGTTCGATCTTAAATTAAATGATCTTTGAATTCAAGATGCTTTATTAAATATTACAAAAGAAATCCAAGCATTGTTCAGTTTGCGATGGACGTCGTCAGCAGTTTTCGAGATAATGCTGCCAAGGTACTTGAATTTACATATAAATGCAAGAGGTTTTTCCATAAAGAGTGATATGAGTAGTTTCTGGTAGTAATCGGAGCACGTCTGTTTATAATCATCCATACCTACAACAAAACCCTGGAGTGTTACACTAAGTAGTCAAAACAGACTTTGACCAGACAAGGATATTCCATAAAACCGTGTCACTCCAGTAATCGAGTTACACCGCGGAGAACGGTGGGGCTTCTGTAGCCGAGCACAGAGCCTAAACAGTAGAAACATCACCAACATTTGGCTAGGAACATAAACCACGATCCCTTTCCCTCTCTTTCTTTCTGTCTGAGTGTGTGCCTGTCTGTCTGTCTGTCTATCTGTTTGTCTGTTTGTCTGCCTGTCCTTCCTCTCCTCCCTCCC
>NW_004798150.1:104480-106574 GCF_000002075.1 Aplysia californica
CTCACTCTCTCTCTCTCACTCTCTCTTCTCTCACTCTCTCTCACTCGCTGTCGCTCTCATTGACGTGGCAACATACAACCCAGACACTACATCTCCCAGACTAGGAACATAAGGTACAGACAAGGGTACATCTCCCAGTCTAGGAACATAAGGTACAGACAAGGGTACATCCCCAGTCTAGGAACATAAGGTACAGACAAGGGTACATCCCCAGTATCTTTACTGTAGGACAAACATAACTCAATTTGTGAAAGCGATAAACGTGGGTAGTTGGTGGGTGCTCTGGAGCGGTTTGCTTCATCTTTCCTGTAAAAAATCCTATCGTCCATATCTCCCCTCCTTTTTTGTGTTTGTTACTCTCTCGTAACACCTCTAATCTGCGGCACTCAATAATCATGACTTTACTGTGTTGCAAGTGCCGTAAAACGCTTACTAAAACAGAGCGATGAACATTCACATACTTAAATCATTACGGGCAATCTTCTGGTCCTTCATGAGCGCTTGAAGACAGGCTGTGTGATGTGCATCTGGGCACTTGGGAGGGAAAGAACACACCAAAAAGGAAAACAAAACAAAACAAAACAAAACAAATGAGCATAACTTCGTGGCGACATACAGCCAGACACAACAGTTTCCAGACAAGATACATCCCCACTCTGTTCACTCTTAGGGCATGCATAATTTAATTTATTAAAGCGATAAACTTTCACACACTTAAAGGCGGACAGAAACCGCACCGGCGCGTTGTTATTCCAGAACTAATGCATACAATACGGTGATACCTTTTGTGATTCTCTTCCTCTTGACGCTCTCTCCCTGCCTTTTTTTCTCTCCCCCCCCCCTTTCTCTCTCTCTCTCTCTCTCTCTCTCTCTCTCTCTCTCTCTCTCTCTCTCTCTCTCTCTCTCTTAAGAATTTTGAGTTTTTGCAGGTGTTGCTTTCTTCGTTCACCGAAGAGAGGTCTGTTGTGAATTCGATTTAGATCTAGTCCCCCTGGGTAGATAAAAGCAGCGTTTAGTTGTTGCAGTGCTAGCTGTGGCATGGTGGGGTGGTGAAGCTTGCAGCAAAATTGCATTAAGTCTTCATGCCCACCAGCTGTTAGCCACCAGCCAGTGATTTTATTTTCATGTGGGTGTTGGTGGGTGTTGGCTAGGCGGGGTAGTGTGAGAATAGTGGGGAGGGGGTGGGGGTGGGGTTAGGAGGCGGGGTAGGACGAGGGTAAGATGAGAGTGAGATAGGGGTTTGATTGCAGATGGGCGTGATGGTTTGCGGAATGGGTTGGAGGTGGGATAGGGTGGGATGGGTTAGAGGCAAGGTAGGACTGGGGATGGTGTAAGGATAGGAGAGGTAGAGGCGTGGTTTTGGTTTGATGGGGGGATGGGTTGGGAGTGGGATTTTTGTAGAAGGGATAGGACTCAAAGTGGTATGGTGTGTAATGGGGTTGGGTGGTGGTGGGAATTGTTGAAAATGTCTGGCAAGGTACGAATGACGGGTGGGGGGGTGAGATGGGATGGACAGTTGTGGAGTGCATGTAGCGGAAGTGGGCTGAGAGTGGGTTGGAGGTGGTTATGACGGGCTGGGGTAGGGATGGGAAAGGTCGAAAGTGTTTGTAATAGTGGCATTGGGGATCGAAGGTGGGGAGGGGCGGGGGGGGGGGGGGAGGTAGACGGTTCGTTTCATAAATTCTGTTTGGTAGTACTGACTGTTGTAAAATTGTCGTATTGTCGTATTATTTTCTCGTCAGTAGCAAACGATGTTGTCATTTCTTTTCTTGTTGTTGGCCCTTTTATTATGGATATTAATATTATCATTTTGTTCATGGGTTATTATGAGGATTCTGCCTTGAACGATAATGACGATGGTAGTGACGATGATAGCAATGATGGTGACAAAGATTATGATAATAATGATGGTGTATCATGTATCATGTTCCTGAAGAAGCCCTTTACCTGGCGAAACGTTGAACCTGCCTTATTTGAGAATTCTACAAGTCTCAACTCTTTTTTATTCCCTGCTATTTACAATGATGATGATGATGATGATGATGATGATGATGATGATGATGATGATGATGATGATGATGATGATGATGATGA